>NC_084732.1:53493845-53636345 GCF_033978785.1 Entelurus aequoreus
AAGTAGATCAATTTGAGTATGTTAAAATTAAAATCACATTTTCCTCAGAAATGTATTTCAAGGTAATTGTAGTATACCGACCGACCACAGCTAAAGACATTTTTCTCGATTCATTTTCAGACATCCTCAAACAGCATAGTATGAAAGAAGTAACGTCATGGGGGACGTTAATCTGGACTGGTTAAATAAGACGCGCAGAAAGAAACTTAAGGATATTATAAACGGCTTCTACATCAGTGTTTTTCAACCACTGTGCCGTGGCACACTAGTGTGCCGTGGGAGATTATCTAATTTCTAATTTCACCTATTTGAGTTAAAAATAGTTTTTGCAAACCAGTAATTATAGTCTGCAAATGATGTGTTGTTGTTGAGTGTCGGTGCTGTCTAGAGCTCGGCAGAGTAACCGTGTAATACTCTTCCATATCGGTAGGTGGCAGCAGGTAGCACATTGCTTTGTAGATGTGGGAAACACCGGGAGGCAGAGTGCAGGTAAAAAGGTATCTAATGCTTAAATCAAAAATAAACAAAAGGTGAGTGCCCCTAAGAAAAGGCATTGAAGCTTAGGGAAGGCTATGCAGAACGCAACTAAAACTGAACTGGCTACAAAGTAAACAAAAACAGAATGCTGGACGACAGCAAAGACTTACTGTGGAGCAAAGACAGCGTCCACAATGTACATCCGAACATGACATGACAATCAATGTCCCCACAAAGAAGGATAAAAACAACTGATTGCTAAAACAAAGTAGATGCGGGAAATATCGCTTAAAGGAAGACATGAAACTGCTACATGAAAATAAAAAATAAATAAAAAAGAGAAAAAGCCACCAAAATAGGAGCGCAAGACAAGAAGTAAAACACTACACACAGGAAAACAGCAATAAAGTCAAAATAAGTCAGGGTGTGATGTGACAGGTGGTGACAGTACACCTACTTTGAGACAAGAGCTATAGTGATGCATGCTTGGTTATGCTTTAAAGTCATATCTAATAATTGCGACAACGATTTTTTACTGTCAACTGAGTTTCGGTTTTAAATCATTTCTGCTGGTGGTGTGTCTCCGCATTTTTTCAACGGAGAAAATGTGCCTTGGCTCAAAAAAGGTTGAAAAACACTGTTCTACATGATACAAATGATAAGCAGCCCTAATATAAATGATACTACTACTACTACTAGAATTACAATTGGATGACAACAATCAAAGAGATCATCTGTAAATACACTAATACAAAACCAGAAGAAGAGTGCTAAAATAAAAATACCTTGGATTAATAAAACAATTTGGATTCTAATAAGACATCGGGACTCAGCTCTCATAAGAGCAATTATAACAGGTCTAAATACAGATCGTATAATTTTAAAAGTTTTGAGGAACAAAGTTACAATGTTTATGCGTAAGTCTAAGGCTGACTTTCACTTAGAATTAATCAAAGCTGCAAAAGGGAACATTAGACAGTTATGGAAAACCATGTACAAACTTACGGGAAGAGAGCAAACAAGAAACAACACTATAACATTAAATATCAATGGCGCTACTATCGCAGACAGTCTGGACATAAGTAATAATTTTAATGAACATTTCATCTAGTCTGTACAAACCCTGAATAAAAAGTCCCTCAAAATCAGTGCAAATAATTGTCATTCATTCAGGATGGACTAAATTTAGAATTAACAAATGAAACAAAGTTAAACAAAATCTTCCCTGCATTATCAGACTCACGATCTAGAGATATATATATATATATACGGGTTGGACACTATCTTCCTAAAAACGTATAAGGATAGTCTTATTGCTCCTATAACAACAATTGATAAATAAATCAATAACGGAAAACACTTTCCCTACCACGTCGAGAAACTGCTACTATAATTAAATCCATAAAGCAAGAAATAAAGAAGACATGAACAAGTACAGACCAATTAGCCTTCTCCCCGTTATATCAAAAGGAATAGAAAATTTGAAGTTAAAAAGTGGCTTTGGAGAAATCAAAGCTGCTCACTCTGTCACTAAGAGGGGCATTATGTTGACACATCAACTTAATGTGTAGTATATTTATCCATGAGAGCATTTTTGTTGTAAATTGTGAGGTATAGCTGTTAAAATCTTAGTTGTTTTTACGAATGATTACAGATGTGAACAAGAGCATGTATGGTCTTTGTGTGATGATGTAAATAAGGTGTGGTTGTATTGTATGGTAAGTATGTGTCGATGAAGGGGCATTTGGTGACTTTTCTTAAAATTGATTACATGCTACAGTATGATTATTTGTTGATTATTAATTATTATGAATGTATATATATATTATTAATTATGGTAAATTAGTGTCATAAATGTATTGCTTGATTTTTGGATCCCTTTAATTTAGGTAGTCAGGCACTGCAGATGGAAAGTAGCTATTTAGATATAATCTGGTACAGAACATATCTGTTACTGAACTTAATGTTTCTGTGCATTGTCCCATCATAGATAGGCTAAATTGAATACAACTACATAGTGAATTATTGAGGCCACAATAATTCACTAGGTGTTGTAAAAATATCAAATTACTATTGAAAAAGCAAACATTGACCTCGAACATGACCTGTCCTCCGCCTCTGTTCTTGCTGCACTTGACTATCAGCTGCCTTTTCTTTTTCTTGGATGTTTCTGAAACTACTACCACTACTACTACTACTATTACTATTACTACGACTAACACTGTCCCTGTGAGAGGGACAGAGGGGGGAGGTAAGTTTGGATTGGGTCAAGTTTGAGCGTTTTGAGGTTTTATTTAATCGAAGGAACGTAAGGATTTAGATTGACAATTGCAGTGGTTGGCGGAAGCAACCCCAACCTCAAAGGAGGATGCCAATTCAGTAATTAAATGTTTTGTGAATGATCTAATATCCCGACATGGTTTCCCCAAAAAGATTAGGTCAAACAACGGCAACCATTTTAAGAAAACAGGTTATCATCTTCAGTCACAAGATCAGCTTCCTAGGAAGGCGGAAAGACCATGAGACCAAAATGGTATGTTTGCAAAATGTAGAATTTGTGTGCCAGTTCCTCTGTGCAGATGCGAGGATGATAGCCGCCACTCCAGATTCCCTTGCACTTGCTGAGAGGGGCACGGTCAAAGCCAATCCAGGACCAACACCCGATACCTGACTGGAAGGAACCGACAGGAGAGACAACACCTTGCCAGCGATGACGAGAACGACTAAGGTTGCCAGCCAATGTGTCCGTCGGGACTCCAGCAGCTGTGGAAAGATGTGTCGGGAGTGCCGAAGCAACGAGGAGGCCTGGAAGCAAGCCGAGGGTCTGGACCAAAGCCCCACGCCCCATACTCTGCCCCAGCCTTCCCCAAAAGCCCCCACAGCTCCAACTCTACCTCAGTTTTCCCCAAAGCGGCCAGCGCGCACATGCCATTAAACAGTCAGCCCAATGGACTGAACCACACCCCATGAAGAGACAGAGACAGACTGTTTGAGTGGATCTCTTTCTTCACCAAGGCAGCCAAAAGCCCAACGAAGTGTCGGCAGGCCACGCGAGCACTAATCGAACATGGACTCATACGAAATTCAGTTATGTGTTCAAAATCAATTGGTAATTAACAATATTTGTAACTACATTCATTGCAAATGCCGGAAAAAATATTTTTGCAAATGTCCTACAGTCATAAGTCTATATACATTCATCTAATTATGTTCAATGATGTTCATGATCAAAGTATTTGTTATTATTTTACTAAATCAAAGGGTAGGCCACTAATTGTGTTCTGTGAGATGGTTTTACTGCAGGCTGGTAACAGCGATCGCTCTGTAGGAGGGTCATATACGGAATTTTCGCCTCGTATAAAAACATTGAGGTTTTTGCCTCTATCTGTGGTAGAGATTTAAGTTAGCGGCCTACGTCAGAAATCAATATGACCCAGGGTTCTAGAACCCTGGAAGAGGGGAATGTTGTGGAATTTCTGACTTTTTGAACTATATTTCGTGTCTGTCAAGAATGTATGCTCATTTAATTTCTCTTCTATTCTGTGTCCCCGGGTGTGGGACAAAAGTGAATATTAAGTCGTGCCAACCTGTCTACAGAATGTTTAGATTGTCCAAATATGACTAAGAGATACAAGGTTGTTTTGGAACAGACAATCCAAAACAAACAAATCCGTGACGCACGAAGACCCAGATAAAGATGGAGAGGAGACCAGGACTGAGAGAGATTTTGGCTTGTGTGTGTCTTGTGTGCTCCGGAGTACATTTTGTCTGTCTGCACGGACAACTTAATTCAACCTGCACTTTTGATAATGGGTAAATACATTTGTTGTACTAAACTACTTTTGTTGCCTGTTTAAGCTCCGGACAATCCACTACACAAACAACTAGAGTTGTTTTATGAAATAATGTTATGATATTGTTTAGCATTTACCTAGGGGACCAGACATTTGTAGGTGTCTCCTAAGGGCTGTTTCTCCGTTGAGTAACAATAGGAAATAGGAAATTTTTGCTTACGTTCTACACGGATGCTTTTAACCCTCCTGTTGTCCTCGGGTCATTTTGACCCGCCACTGTGTTAAAAACCAAAAAGAAATCCCAGAAACGTTATTTTTTTAACTTGAAATTTTATGACTTCTCCTAGCTTGGCACCAACAGTAGAAAAAGTGAAATGTTGCTTTTATTCACATTTCCATGTAAGCTGTACAAAAAAATGTACAAAAGTGGTCTTTGGGTCAAAATGACTCGTGAGTCACAAAGTGTTGAGATCAAAGTCACAGAGTTATTTATACATCACAGAATGTTACAACGTTTTAGTTGTTATAGTCCAACAGTAGCAGAGCTCTTTTTCTGTGGATTTCCAGAGATTATAAAGGTGCTGCAGATCACAGGGCCCCGAATTATGTCTGTTCTGAAGCCATGAGTGTGCGTTATACCGCTGAAGAGGCTCTAGAGCTGATTTTTTCAGATGTCCAGCAAGACAACTCTGATTCAGAAGAGGAAGTGGAGGATGTATCAGAAGAAGAAGATGGGGAGGAATACAACCCAGAGCATGATGAATCATCTTCAGAAAAAGAAGAAAACCCTGAAGCTGAAAGAGAGACTTTCCTTTCAAAAAATGGCAAAATAACATGGTCCTCAGCAGCATATGACCATCAAGGCAGACATGCAGAACAAAACATCATAAAGATCAATCAATCAATCAATGTTTATTTATATAGCCCTAAACTCACCCCAGTGGGACGTCGATGTGAATGACTATGAGAAACCTTGGAGAGGACCGCATATGTGGGTAAACCCCCCCCCCCCCCCCCCCCCCCCCCTCTCTAGGGGAGACCGAAAGCAATGGATGCCGAGTGGGTCTGACATAATATTGTGAAAGTCCAGTCCATAGTGGATCCAACATATCAGCGAAAGTCCAGTCCATAAAGATGACCCCAGGACCAACAAGGTATGGCCTTTCTCGTGCCCATGACATTGTCTCTACATTCTACCTGTTTATCACACCAGCAATTGAAAACATAATCCTGGAGATAACAAATTTGGAGGGTTTTTGCAAATATGGAGACAGCTGGAAAAAGATGGATGAGACTGACCTGCAGGCCTACTTAGGACTGCTAATCTTAGCCGGTGTATACAGGTCCCGAGGTGAGGTTGCAACTAGTCTATGGGATGCAGAGAGTGGAAGGCCAATTTTCCGAGCCACAATGCTACTCAAACTCTTTCACACCTACTCAAGACTGATACGATTTGATGACCATGAGTCAAGACCAGCAAGACGTGTGACAGACAAACTTGCAGCCATAAGAGAGGTCTGAGACAATGTAGTTCTTCTGAGCACACTGCACACAGATGGTGACGTTAGTGATCGTGAGGACAGGAAGCCAGACATCATCCTAGACTACAACCGCAACAAGGGAGGTGTGGACAACCTAGATAAGGTGATTGGAACATACAGCTGCAGAAGGATGACTGCCCGCTGGCCCCTGGTCATCTTCCACAACATCATTGATGTTTCCTCCTACAATGCCTTTGTGATTTGGAGAGAGATCAACCCGACCTGGATGTCTCGCAAGCAGAACAAGAGGAGGGTGTTCCTGGAGCTGCTGGGAAAGGCACTTGCAATTCCACTCATTGAAAGAAAGAAGCATGTCCCCCGCACAGAAGCCTCAGCAGCAGTTGTAAAAGCTATTCAGAGTGCAGGAGCTCCTGATCAACCTGAGGATCCAGCTACCACAGCCACTTCCCCAGCTAGGGCAAGTAAGAGGAAGAGATGTCAGTTCTGCCCTCAAAAGAAGGACTGTAAAACACATACTGTGTGCTGCAGGTGTAAGAAATACATCTGCAAAGGCTGCGCACTTGCATACTGCCCTACATGTGCCAATTAGGGTTAGTTAATTAGTTAAATAGTTGAATGGGTTAATTTATTTTTCATATGTTTGTATTGTACATTGTCTTCAATTGTTCACTGGAGAAAGAAAAGAAAGAAACTGAGTAATTGGGATGAATAAAAATGCATTCAAAACGCAATTTTTTTTGCTTTTCTTAAGCTATACAAATAAAGTGAAGAGGGAAAACTCAGTTATTCACACATTGTGTGGTGAATGACAAGTTGTTTCTTCAAGCAAGATGAAATTTGGTGTTTAAATTCAATTAAGCTGCTTATATTAGGGGTTTAGTGAAGACGGGTCATTTTGGCCCGGAGGACACGGGGTGTATACAGGAAATGAGGACAACACAAGGCTTAAATGACAGACTGACAGCAAGTTATGTCTGCGTACCAAAGGTAATGCTCGATCGTCTTGATGAGACAGAGCAAACTGAAACATGCCAAACACAGCATCGACAGCTTCTAAGTATTTTCATGAATTATTATTTCCTTTGGATTTTTTGGGCTGCATGCCGTGGAGGTTGGCTGAAGCTTCATGTAATGCGGACTAACGGTGCTGCGGTCAGGCTGACTCGACTGGTCTGATTCGGTCTTAAGCTTATTCTCCTTTACACTAACTCTCTCAGTTTTGCTGGTTGGAGGGCAGGATTGTCGATCTGTGGACAGTCACTACTTCAACCGCGGCGGAGGGGAGGCTCGTTATTCAAATTATTGTGATTTTTTTAAACACACTGCAAAAAGTCAGTGTTCAAAAACAAGAAAAAAACTGGAAAATTTGGCTTGTCAAGACTTTCCAAAACAAGTAAAATTAGCAAACTTCAATGAACCCAAAAATACCTTAAAATAAGTATATTCTCACTAATAACAAGTGCACTTTTCTTGCTAGAAAAAAAAAGGGACCTTTTGGCTCAATATGTTGAAAAATATTCTTAAATTAAGTAAATGCTAGTGCCATTATCTTGACATAATGATATGCACTCGGCATTACATTTCTTGAAACCAGCAAACTTATACTAAAAACTAATGTATTGTTCTTAATGGAAAGGCAACAAGGCAACCACTTGTTATTCTCGGGGTCTCCTAGCTGCTCAGGCAAATCATATTGTCTAAAAATGCATTTTTCCATCGATAACATGACATCATCGCGCAAAGTGCGTGCTCTTTCAGTCAATTAGTGCGCATATATACAGCCCGGCTCCCGGCCAAAATGTTTTTAATTGTCATTTTGAAGAATTAATCTAAATGTGCATGAACTATTTCTGTTCAAAATTGTTAGAAATGTCACATGTTGGGCGGGGCGGTATAGCTCGGTTGGTAGAGTGGCTGTGCCAGCAATCGGAGTGTTGCTGGTTACTGGGGTTCAATTCCCACCTTCTACCTTCCTAGTCACGTCCGTTGTGTCCTTGGGCAAGACACTTCACCCTTTGCCTCTGATGGCTGCTGGTAGCGCCTTGCATGGCAGCTCCCGCCATCAGTGTGTGAATGTGTGTGTGAATGGGTAAATGTGGAAATACTGTCAAAGCGCTTTGAGTACCTTGAAGGTAGAAAAGCGCTATACAAGTACAACCCATTTATCATTTATTTATAACTTGAGGGTTGCAGGTCTGATCCCCGCTTCCGCCATCCTAGTCACTGCCGTTGTGTCCTTGGGCAAGACACTTTACCCACCTGCTCCCAGTGCCACCCACACTGGTTTAAAATGTAACTTAGATATTGGATTTCACAATGTAAAAGTGCTTTGAGTCACTGGAGAAAAAGCGCTATATAAATGTAATTCACTTCACTTCACACTTCACATGTTAAATGTTTAAATATTAACTGTCAGTTTCTGTACTGTGCCAACTGTACTACTATATGAGTACGTATTTTCTATTGTTTCATTGAAAATAAAACAGCAAAGTCCATTTGGCTGTCATCTGTTTTAATTATGAGACACAATTGTGTTAAAGTCATGATTTTTTTTTTCATGCTTGAAATAAGAAATTATTACTTTAAAAAAGTAGTTTTATACTTGTGAGTGTTGATGACACAGCTTTGCAACAGTTGATATTCTAGTTTCAAGCATGTTTTACTCAATATTAGGTCATAAAATCTCAGCTACAAGCTGTAATATCTTACTGAGATCATTTAGGACCAAAACCCTTAAAACAAGTAAAACACTCTAACATAAAATCTGCTTAGTGAGAAGAATTATCTTATCAGACAGAAAATAAGCAAATATCACCCTTATTTGAGATATTATCTTACTTAGATTTCAGTTTTTGCAGTGCACTTCCTTGTGGTCTACATAACATATAATGGTGGTTCTTTGATCAACATTTTGCATAGATTATGTTTTGTACCATCTTCAAGCCGCTCTCTAACCAACTCTTTAGGATATGTCGTTTAGTGGGCGGTCTTATTTAAGTAACTCCACTTCGACTATGTCTCCTCCCCGTCAGCCATGTTGTATTTTTTTGCTTTCTATAACGAGTCTACTGACAGATATTAGTTAGAATACTTTTTATTTGAAATGGCAACAGCGGAGGATGCATGTGCACGTACGAGCCAGTCTGCCCCACAACAAGGGGATAGAGAAAAAGAAGGAACTTATTGACAACAAATGGTGGCCTCGTGCAAAGCTTCTCGAGTAAATTTCTACCATATTTGGAGATATCCACTGATGTCACAACTAAGAAAAACGTCACAAATTGGGGCAAATTCCAAAAGGCTCATTTGGAGGCAGTATGATGTAAGGCAAGATTGTTTTACATAGATCTCCTCCATGCTTCCATGGTTTTGCATTAAGGTCCACTTTAAAGAATAACAAAAACAAAGAGATAGCTCGTATCTCAAAATACTTGTAAGTTGAAATACAACTCTTCTTGGGCATAACAAGCAAAAACGCTGTTGTTTCAGTGACAACTAGTTTGGGATCTTAAAATGAACAGAATGGGAATTTACACAACATCCATGTAGACCTCCACTGTAGCACAACTTAACTGTGGTATTATTGTTTTTAATATTGTCCCATCTCATTCCAAATGATATTCAAAATCAACTATACATTCATTTTAAATCAATATAACTGAAACATTAAAATAGACAACAAACTTTCAATGATTAATTTCAAGAGCAGAAGTTTATATGCAAACTAAAACAATGTGAAGCATTTTTCGGAACAATTCAACGAACCCTTCAAAGTTATCGCTATCTCAGAAACATAGATGGATGCTAAAAAAGGAATGGATTTTGATCTAGAAGGATATGAACTAAATTATATCAACATAATCAACAAGAATTTAGGGGGAGTAGCTGTGTACGTGATGAAGAACATAAACTACAAAGTTGTAAAAATATGTCACTAGCTATTGATAATATCTTAGAATATATCACCATTGAAATATGTCATGAAAAAAGCAAAAAACGTACTGTTCAGTTGTATATATAGATCACCTACACTGCAAAAAGTCAGTCTTCAAAAATAAGAAAAAAAATTACAAAAGTTAGGGGCATTTTACTTGAACTAAGCAAAATTTTCTGCCAATAGAACAAGAACATTTGGCTTGTCAAGACTTTCCAAAACAAGTAAAATTAGCTAACCTCAATGAACCCAAAAATACCTTAAAATAAGTATTTTCTCACTAATAACAAGTGCACTTTTCTTGATAGAAAAAACAAATATGAGACCTTTTTTCTCAATATGTTGAAAAATATTCTTAAATTAAGTAATTGCTGGTGCCATTATCTTGACATAATGATTTGCGCTCGGCATTACATTCGTTGCATTTCCCCATTGATAACATGACATCATCGCGCCAAGTGCGTGCTCTTTCAGTCAATTTGTGCGCAAGGAATATACTTTTTTTATTGTAATTTTGAAGAATTTATCTGAATGTGCATGAACTATTTCTGTTTTAAAAAATTTGAAATGTCGCATGTTAAAAGTTTAAATATTAACTGTCAATTTGCTGTACTGTGCCAACTGTACTACTTTATGAGTGCATATTTTCTATTGTTTCATTGAAAATAAAACAGCAAAGTCCATTTGGCTGTCATCTGTTTTAATTATGAGACACAATTGTGTCAAAGTCATGATTTTTTATTTCATGCTTGAAATAAGAAATTCTTACTTTGAAAAAGCAGTTTTATACTTGTGAGTGTTGATGACACAGCTTTGCAACAGTTGATATTCTAGTTTCAAGCAGGTTTTACTCAATATAGGTCATCAAATCTCAGCAACAAGCTGTAATATCTTACTGACATCATTTAGGACCAAAACACTAAAAACAAGTAAAACTCTCTAACATAAAAGCTGCTTAGTGAGAAGAAGTATCTTATCAGACAGAAAATAAGCAAATATCACCCTTATTTGAGATATTCAATCTTACTTAGATTTCAGTTTTTGCAGTATAAGTCAAACATTGACACGCTTGAGAACTGGATTAAGGCCACTTGTACTATAATCAGTCAAAAAATTACTTTCTTATGTGGAGACTTCAACATTGACCTTTTGAACCCTAACAAACAAAAGCCCAAAAGACTTTATGGACACAATGTACAGCCTGAGTTTATATCCTAAAATCACAAAGCCAAGCAGAATATCAGGACATAGCACCACACTTATTAAAACATTTTTACTAATGATTTTGATAACAATTATTGTTAGCAGGCCACGTGTGGTATTGTTAAACAATACCACAAGTGGCCTGCTAATATCCGACTTCAGTGATCATCTGCCAGTTTTCATAATATATGACAGAAATGACAAGAAGAGGAACAGTGATGACAGAAATACATTTAGAAGAATATGTACAGAGCAAAGAATGACAGCTTTCAAAAATGATCTGAGAAATCAAAGTTGGGACACGGTCTACAGTGAAAATGATGTAGATGACGCATATGGTATTTTTTTTAATACCTTCGAGATGCCTTATGGCAAACACTGTCTATTGAAACAACTTAGTAAGAAGCAAAATAAAGACAATCAACCATGGATGACAAAAGGACTGACAAATGCTTGCAAAAAGAAGAATACATTATATAGAATATTTATAACACAAAGATCTACAGAGGCAGAAAAAAAGTACAAAACGTATAACAACACGCTAACTGGCATACTACGAACATCAAGGAAATAATATTACAGTCAATTATTGGACCGGATTAAAAACAATATGAGAGCAACATGGGGCAACCTAAATAGCATTATTAAAAATTGTGCTGAAAAGGATTATCCTACACACTTATCAGATGGAAATTTAAAAAATGACAATATGAACGAAGTAGTTGAAAGCTTCAATAAGTACTTTGTTAACATTGGACCATATCTGGAGGAAAATATTCCATATCACCAGTCTGTTGAGGACTTGAATGACACTAAAGACAGAAATCCCAACTCTATACTCCTCGAAGGTGTGACAAAACTTAAAAATAATCAATATTGTGAAAACATTTTTAAATCCAGGACCTCAACTGATTGTAACACAATTGATATGGAAACAATAAAAAAGGTTATTGAAGATACTTCAGAACATTTAACATATTAGCAACTTATCATTTCAAACAGGCAAATTCCCAGAGCAAAAGTCGTACCAATGTATAAGACTGGTGACAAACACCAGTTTACAAACTACAGATCTGTTTCTCTACTTCCACAATTTTTGTAAAATTATTGAAAAAGTGTTTAACAACAGATTGGAAAAATTAATGAATAAAAATTAAACACTCACAGAAAACCAATACGGCAGAGGTGTGGACTCGAGTCACATGACTTGGACTCGAGTCAGACTCGAGTCATGAATTTGATGACTTTAGACTCGACTTGACAAAATGTAAAGAGACTTGCAACTCGACTTAGACTTTAACATCAATGACTTGTGACTTCACTTGGACTTGAGCCTTTTGACTTGACATGACTTGCTACTTTCCCCAAAACCCAAAGCTTAAAAAGTTATTTGGGAGCGCTCCGTATCTTTCATTTTGTACGCGTGTGTCTGTCTATCAGCGTGTGTGCTGCTTGTCAGCTGGTGCGCTGTCAGTACAACAGCCAATCAAATTAGTTATACGTTGTTTTCATCATACAGCATTCCTCCAATCAAATTGCAGGACAACCACCGAACAAGAGTTGTCAAACAATGCGGCAGAGAGAAACAATTATGCCAAAGTTGGTTTCGTTCGGGTACAAAAACTACGACTTGGTCAACAAAAAACGAATTGCGTATGCAAATCACGCAGTTCGAATATTACAGACGGAGACGCAACAACTTCCAACTTCGTTCGACATTTGAAGTTGCACAAAGAAGGGTAAGTTTTGAATGTAAGATAACGTTTATTGGCTAAGTAACATGACTTTTATTTGCTGTGTAGTTAAATCATTGAGGCTGTAAACTCACTGCTAACGTTATAACCATAGACATCTTATAAGGGTACGCAGCATCGAGCGCTACTGCCTACTGGCGCAGACGAGACGCGGGGCCGCCATCTTGGAGTGGTGATCCGCTCCACTCAGTGCAATTCATTTGGCAGGAGCAATGAACTGTCAGCGCATTTAATTCATTTTACCTCACTGAATACCACTGATCTTCACGCGGTTTTTTGTCATACGTGTAGCTATGATAACGGACACATGTTTTGGCGAGTTTTATTATTCATAGTTTGCTTAACAGTAATATAATATTCTTATACGCTATAAGTGACCAGATGTCCGAGATCAAAACTGGGAATATAATCCCAGAGAAGGGGGAAAAAACGGTAAGCTATTTTTAAATTGAAGAAACAATATGATTAGGTTATATATACATGCATATGTCCTACATAAACAATGTATGAATACATTAGATATCTACATATCTTAGAGACCTATAGACTGTATCTCTGTTGCTGCAGCAGCAGAGAGTTTATTCTGTCTTGACACTTTGTATTGATATTTTGTATTACATTCTTCCCTTAAATGATCATGTTTACAGTGATTGTTTTACATCTATTTTTTATGTATGTCGCTTTGGATAAAAGCGTCTGCCAAATACTTAAACATATATAAACACCTGAAAGTCATTATACCAGCTAAAACCACCAATTTGTTTCACTACATTCAGAATAAAACCAAATTCTGTTTTACCCAACAATGTTAGTATTTGAATATTGTTACTTGAAGACTTATTCCTGGTTACAATTATACTGTTAAGAAAGTATTGTCTTATATTTTGCCTAAAATGAGAATGCATCATAATCAGTGGCGGCTGGTGAATTTTGTTTTAGGTGGGGCTGAAAGTTTGTAAACCAAACCCCTGTAGGGGCGTCGTCCTCCCTCAGAAGATTTATTTGTGATTTTCACATACAAATATTGAAGATCTTTGCTCCTTCTCAACTCTGTGGTAATATTATTTTCATAAAATACAACCAATAGTATGTTAATGTTTGTTTTTGCAAATGTGTTTATTCTGTAAAGGAATGAGTTAAATGTTTAAAATTGTTTAAACTATTAAAATGACTGGTTAATAGTGCTATTATGAATTGCAATGTCAGCACTATTTTTTTTCCTGCAATTTCAAATGCACTTGTTTTAATAAATAAATACAGCGTTTTAAAAGCATACACAATCTGTGTAAAAATATTAGTCTGTGGTTAAAAGGACTTGAAAGGACTCGAAACTCAAAATGCAGGACTTGGGACTCGACTTGAGACTTTCCAGTCTTGACTTTGGACTTGACTCGGGACTTGCCTGTCTTGACTCGGGACTTGACTCGAGACTTGAGGGCAAAGACTTGAGACTTACTTGTGACTTGCAAAGCAATGACTTGGTCCCACCTCTGCAATACGGATACAGAGCCAACATCTCAACATCAATGTGCTGCTGCAGTGTTTATTGATTTAACAGAAGCATTTGACACAATCAATCATAAAATCTTAATTTACAAATTTGAAAGGTATGGCATCAGAGGGTTGGTCTTGAACTGGGTGAGAAGCTACTTAACCAACAGGAAGCAATGCGTGACGATAGGCAAAAACACTTCTACAGAGCTGAAAAGGTTTTGTGGCGTACCTTAGGGATCAATACTTGGACCAAAATTATTCAATCTTTATATAAACGGCAAGTGTAAAGTTACAAAGGATTTAATGTTAGTATTATTTGCAGATGATAAAACTGTGTTTTGTTCAGGAGAGAACACACAAAAGCTAATACAAACAAGAACAGAATAAATTAACAAATTAAAAAGATGGTTTGACAAAAACAGACTATATTTGAATCTCAGTAAAACTAAAATAATGCTATTCAGTAACAGTAGAAGAGAAAGTCAAACACAAATACAAATAGACGGAGTAGACATTGAAAGGATAAAAGAAAACACATTTTTCGGTGTAATAATAGATGATATAATGAACTGAAAACCTCATGTAAAAAATATATAACATTCAGTGGCCAAAAACACATCAATAATGAATAAAGCAAAATATGTTCAGGACCAAAAAGATCCATATGTGGAATTACATTTTGGAATGGATTAAACAAAGAAGTAAAACAAAGCACCAATATGATTCAGTTTAAGAGACTGTTCAAACTACAAGTCTTCACAAAGTACAAAGAAGAACAATTATGATGAACATCTTGAGCCTTTTTTTTTTTTTTTTTTGAGATAATGATTATTTATGTAAATAATATTTGTTTACTTACTACGGTATATTATTTATGTATTATTTATGTATTATTTATTTATTCAATGTTCTGTTACAAACAGAAAACAAGCAAATGGGATAAAATTGCTATGATATGAAAATGGGTAGGATTAAATAAGCTCTGCTTCTTCCTACTCCTTTTCGGACGTGCTGTAATGAAATAACTGGAAATATGTGATGCATTACATTGTATCATATGCATGTTTGAAATAAACTGAAAATTAAACTGAAACTGAAACTATTTGATTGGTTGCCTCTCCATTCCGAATGACAATCCTCTTTTGACTTAACTATTTTCGGCATAATTAAAGCTAATGTATCTCACTGAAATTATTATTTTTTTTTTTTAAACCAAAGTATAAGAGAAAAAACACCATGAGTTAGCATATATGTAACATATATATATATTAGGGTTGTGGGAAAAAAATGGTTTCGAATTCAAATCGCCATTCTCACCTTGTACGATTCAGTATCGATTCTCATTTTTCCAAAATCGATTTTTTTGAATTGTTTTTTTTATTTTTTATTTTTTATTAATCAATCCAACAAAACAATACACAGCAATACCATTACAATGCAATCCAATTCCAAAACCAAACCCGACCCAGCAACACTCAGAACAGCAATAAACAAAGCAATTGAGAAGAGACACAAACACGACACAGAACAATCCAAAAGTAGTGAAACAAAAATGAATATTATCAACAACAGTATCAATATTAGTTACAATTTCATCATAGCAGTGATTAAAAATCCCTCATTGACATTATCATTAGACATTTATTTTAAAAAAATACACTTGCATCGCATCTCATAAGCTTGACAACACACTGTGTCCAATATTTTCACAAATGTAAAATAAGTCATATTTTTGGTTCATTTAATAGTTAAAACAAATTTACATTACTGCAATCAGTTGATAAAACATTGTCCTTTAGAATTATAAAAGCTTTTTACAAAAATCTACTACTCTGCTTGCATGTCAGCAGACTGGGGTAGATCCTGCTGAAATCCTATGTATTGAATGAATAGAGAATTGTTTTGAATCAGAAAAATATCGTTTTTGAATCGAGAATCGCGTTGAATCGAAAAAATCGATTTATAATTGAATCGTGACCCCAAGAATCGATATTGAATCGAATCGTGGGACACCCAAAGATTCGCAGCCCTAATATACATATATATATATATATATATATATATATATATATATATATATATATATATATATATATATATATATATATATATATATATATATATATATATATATATATATATATATATATATATATATATATATATATATATATATATATTGTGTGTATTTATGTATGTATGTATGTATGTAAAAGAGTGTTCTTACATACACTGTTGAATAAGTGAGTAAAATCATACACTTTACCCCCATCAAAATAATCACTAATGTTTTTGAAATAACCCTCCAAAATTATAGTACACTGCCTTTTGTTGGATGGACTAAAAAAATCCTGTCTTTAGGGAAGTATTTAAAATAACAGAAAGGAACAATGGCAAGGATTTGCAAGTCATCGGTCAGAATAATTATATATTCTTGCAGAAAGAGAAGCCTGACCGTGTACATCTCATACAATCATGCTATGATTTTCTAAAGAAAATGTGTTAAATGTATTTAGCCAATGGAGTGGCAGGACCAGGTGGTCAATCATTGTTCCATTCTCAAAGCCCTTGATGAGCACTGAGAGAGATCACAGATCACATTGTTCTATCTAATTACAGCGTGTCACAGACAAGAGCATATTTGCATTTTCAACAAGTACTTGTTCCGTCTGAGGAACCATTGTTGTATATTTCATCAAATACCGTATGAATGTCGAGGGCAGCACGCTCCCTCCAAACATGCATCCCAGCTTTAGGAGATGCACCCCACAGAGCATCCAGTCGCTCAGTTATTTTTTTTATAGATGACTCAACATATTCTTTGATATATGCTTGTTTGTTTGTTTTCATTTCTTTTGCACTTATGCACACTTCATGGATATGTTTCCTCCAACTGACGATTAATTTAATCTTGCAGCCTTCTCCAAGGTCTTTTTCATCTATCCCCAACTCCCAGTTCAAGCAGAAATGAGAGAGGGTCTGTGGAGAAAGGCAGCGGAAGAAATAGTAGAAAAAATGGTTAGAAGATACTAAAATCCTATAGGCCTTCGAACTAACACTTTTTGACTGCTCATGCACTATTTTCTTAGAGTGGATTTGAATCGGGGCTGGGCTGCTTCTGGAATATCTTACAGCCTCCTCAGTGTCTTTATCTACAATTCCACTTATTTACAGATCACTGAAGGAACATCTGCTCAAACACTTGCCCCAAATATAAGACGTGGTGTTTTGCAATATACCATTTAATTTTTAATGCCAAAATTCAGTTCTCTTTCAAAACACAAGAACTTTCATAGATCAACTCCTTTTGATGACAACTAAACAACATCTAATAGCCTGGAAATGGAGTGGAATTCAAGGGATAAACAAAACTGCAGCAAACAAACCATTCCAGTAACAGTAAACACTGCAAGTTGACAAAAGTATTAGATGGATACTACTGAACTCTCTCATCCATAAAAAACATCTTTGTGCAAATAGTAAACATTTGCATTTGTCAGCATGTACACTCAATGGCTTCATAATATATATGTACTCTAAATACATATAAATATTTAAAAAAATAAAATAAAATAAAAATACAATAAAAAAGAAAAATATATGTATATATGTGTATATATATATATATATATATATATATATATATATATATATATATATATATATATATATATATATATATATATATATATATATATAATATACACTACCGTTCAAAAGTTTGGGGTCACATTGAAATGTCCTTATTTTTGAAGGAAAAGCACTGCACTTTTCAATGAAGATAACTTTAAACTAGTCTTAACTTGAAAGAAATACACTCTATACATTGCTAATGTGGTAAATGACTATTCTAGCTGCAAATGTCTGCTTTTTGGTGCAATATCTACATAGGTGTATAGAGGCCCATTTCCAGCAACTATCACTCCAGTGTTCTAATGGTACAATGTGTTTGCTCATTGGCTCAGAAGGCTAATTGATGATTAGAAAACCCTTGTGCAATCATGTTCACACATCTGAAAACAGTTTAGCTCGTTACAGAAGCTACAAAACTGACCTTCCTTTGAGCAGATTGAGTTTCTGGAGCATCACATTTGTGGGGTCAATTAAACGCTCAAAATGGCCAGAAAAAGAGAACTTTCATCTGAAACTCGACAGTCTATTCTTGTTCTTAGAAATGAAGGCTATTCCACAAAATTGTTTGGGTGACCCCAAACTTTTGAACGGTAGTGTATATATATATATATATATATATATATATATATATATATATATATATATATATATATATATATATATATATATATATATATATATATATATATATATATATATATATATATATATGTATATGTATATATAAGGGCTGTGAATCTTTGGGTGTCCCACGATTTGATTCAATATCGATTCTTGGGGTCACGATTCGATTGAAAAAACGATTTTTTTTCCCGATTCAAAACGATTCTCTATTCATTCAATACATAGGATTTCAGCAGGATCTACCCCAGTCTGCTGACATGCAAGCAGAGTAGTAGATTTTTGTAAAAAGCTTTTATAATTGTAAAGGACAATGTTTTATCAACTGATTGCAATAATGTAAATTTGTTTTAACTATTAAATGAACCAAAAATATTACTTTATCTTTGTGAAAATATTGGAAACAGTGTGTTGTCAAGCTTATGAGATGCGATGCAAGTGTAAGCCACTGTGACACTATTGTTCATTTATTTTTATTTTTATAAATGTCTAATGATAATGTCAATGAAGGATTTTTAATCACTGCTATATTGAAATTGTAACTAATATTGATACTGTTGTTGATAATATTCATTTTTGTTTCACTACTTTTGGTTTGTTCTGTGTCGTGTTTGTGTCTCCTCTCAATTGCTCTGTTTATTGCAGTTCTGAGTGTTGCTGGGTCGGGTTTGGTTTTGGAATTGGATTGCATTGTTATGGTATTGCTGTGTATTGTTTTGTTAGATTGATTAATTTAAAAAATAAAAAATACAATTAAAAAATAAAAAATAAATACATTGAAAAAAATAAATTGATTTTCAAAAAATGAGAATCGATTCTGAATCGCACAACGTGAGAATCGCGATTCGAATTCGAATCGATTTTTTCCCACACCCCTAATATATATATATATATATATATATATATATATATATATATATATATATATATATATATATATATATATATATATATATATATATTATATATATATATATATATATATATATATACACTTTTAGGAGTGGTAGTTGTGTTTTAGGATAGAGAGCAGGTATTCCAGAAACCAAAGGGTTTCTGGTTTTAAACCAAGCAATACATTTCACTCACCTTGTGTCGCGTACCGACTATGTTGGTATATGAATGTGAATGAATGTTTGGTGGTGGTCGGAGAGGCTGTTGGCTTAAATTGTTTAGTCAGGGCAGCTGTGGCAACAAAACATAGCTTACCACCATCACTAGTGATGTAATAAATAACAGCTTTTATTTTTAAGTGATCGAATCCATCATTTTCAATTTGCAATGTGAACAAAGAACAATGAAAACACTGCAAATGTTCATGTAAAGTATGAGATAGCTACTTTTACAAAAAGGCACAAAACTGGTTTCTCTCTGCAGATTGTTGGTCTAAGATGTGGCACACCTGCATCTGTTCATCTGCACTGCAATTCTAACTGGCCTAATGCCAACACTCCTTGTTTCCACTTTTGTCAAATACTGCATATATTTGATTTACAATCACCATAATAAGCCATCAGCTTAATTATTGCAGACTGTTTATCATACTCGACCTTTTTCTGTGCATACTTTCAGGAGCCATAAATTGGCCGAGCAACGATGGCCATTTTTCTGCTGCTTGTTTTTAGTTTTTAATAAATGTTGTTGTTTTGTATCAGAACATGCTGTACATTTAAAGTTTGCTGTATTCTATGTCCTGTATGCAGGGCCGTAACTAGGATTTGACAAATACCAAGGTCAAACATTGGTGGTCCAAGAGGAGCTTTGAAAGGCTGAAATCATGTGTATCCCAGTACCATACAAATTACATTACCATAGGCAACAGAATGAATTTCCAAAATAATAAAACTTTCGTTGAGGCAAAACTATCATCCAATCCAATCCAATCCGCTTTATTTATATAACACATTTAAACAACAAAAATGTTTCCAAAGTGCTGCACAACAATATTAAAAACAATATTCAAATATTATCCTTAGCTCCACCAATAACTGAATAAAAACAAAAAATAAATAAATATAAAACCAATCTAAAAACAATATACAAATAAATATGATTAAAAACGATTTTAAAGGGTAAAAACAATTAAAACAGTAAATAGAAATCAAAATTTTAAAAACACAGAGGACAACAGAGGACCACACAACTCACGTAGTGTTAAAAGCCAAAGAATAAAAGTGGGTCTTAAGAGGAGACTTAAAACACGTGTTATATTATCTAACATCTTTGACATTTAGCATTATTTTGTAACAGTCAACTTTCCTTATTAATATGTTGAAGTATTAGCGTATTAAACAATTTTTACATATTCAAAAAATACATTTAAAAACCTTACCAAAATTTACACCATGACAGGGTTTTGAACCCAATACCTTCTGTTTTGCAAAGCAAGGCCTAATAACGCACGTCTCAGAGTCACCGAAAATATGTGCGGAAAACCTATCCTCGTATTCTAATCAGTGACAGAGCATGACATGGCCAGGAATACATTTGGGGTAAAATGTTATATGGAGCGCCTTGTCATTCTATAATTTACATTTTATTGTGCTTCTTCACACAGTAGCCCTACGCACAGCGTGTCTTCAGCGTTTGGGACGGGCTCGATCTCTGAGAACAGAACCTGACTGACATGACAACAGTGTGCCTTAGGGTCTTAGGGTGCCCACAATAAAAGGCACAGCACAATGCCACAGATGTCGCAAGTTTTGAGGGAGCGTGCAGTCGGCATGCTGACTGCAGCAATGTCCACCAGAGCTGTTGCCCGTGAATTCAATGTTCATTCATCTACCATAAGCCGCCTCCAAAGGCGTTGCAGATGATTTGGCGGTACATCCAACCGGCATCACAACCTCAGACCACGTGTAACCACACTATCCCTTGACTTCCAAATACAGCAGGTGGACCACCATGATCTGCATGCGCGTGGTCCTCATCAGGGTCTTGACCTGACTGCATTTTGTCATCTTAACCTACTTGAGTCGGCAAATGCTCACATTCATTGGTGTTTGGCACGTTGGAGTGGTGTGTTCTTCACGGATGAATCTTGGTTTTCACTCTTCAGGGCAGATGGCACACGGCGTGTGTGGTGTTGTGTGAGAGAGCGGTTTGCTGATGTCAACCTTGTGAATCGAGTGGCCCATGGTGGGGCTGGGGTTATTGTATGGGCAGGACAACGGATGTAAGTGCAAATTATTGATGGCATTTTGAATGCACAGAGATACCGTGACGAGATCCTGAGACTCATTGTTGTGCCATTCACCCGAGACCATCACCTCATGTTGCAGCATGACAATGCACGGCCCCATGTTGCAAGGATCTGTACACAATTCCTGAAAGCTGAAAACATCCCATTTTTTGCATGGCCACACATTGCCGTTCTTAGATTTATTTGAAAAACTTGAGCAACTCAAAAGGCAAAGGTCTCATTTGTAGCAAGTATGGAAGGAATGCACGCTGAGAAAGGAGCGCTTTGCTCTTTTTACACTGAATGCTGGATGGAAAGGGGGGAGTAAGCCATGTTTGGAAGGGGGAGAGAGCATATGATACAACAACAGCAAACATACCAACAGTTTAGACAGTGGTGCACTGTTAACTGGAATGAAGATGCTAACACTTTCGAAATGAGCAATGAGAAGGGAGAAGAGATACTTTCACAGTGAGTCATGTGGACAAAGTCATCCTCTAGTCAGAATGTGCTTTTCACAGAATGTACTTTTCACAGAAATACTGCAGTTTATACAAAGGCACATAAATGTTTGCCATCACAATATGGGTAAAGATCAAGAGCACTGAAGTGGTCCTTGAATGACTTACTCAATATGATTATATCATCAAGATACAAGATGTAGACATGCCATGACAGCCCCTTCAACACCATTTGCCACACACGCTGTCAGCCACCTACCCTGAACAGTGAAAACCGGGAATCCTACGTTAAGAAAACACCACTTCAACGTGCCAGATGCCATCAAATGTGAGCATTTTTCCACTTAAGTTGTAACCGACGACAAACTGCAGTCAGGTCGACACCCCAATGACAACGACCAGCATGCAGACCAGCTTCCCTGAGATGGTTTCTCACAGTTTGTGCAGAAATTATTGGGTTATGCAAACCAATTGTTGCAGCAGCTGTCCGGGTGGCTGGTCTCAGACGATCATGGAGGCGCACCTGCTAGATGTCGAGGTCATGGGCAGGTGTGGTCAAACATGGTCTGCGGTTGTGAGGCCGGTTGGATGTACTGCCAAATTCTCTGAAATGACATTGGAGACGACTAATGGTAGAACAAAATTAACATTCAATTCACGGGCAGCAGCTCTGGTAGACATTTCTGCAGTCAACATCTGTGGCATTGTGCTGTGATAAAACTTCAGAGTGGCCTTTTATTGTGGGCAGCATAAGGCACACCTGTGCAATATTTGCGAGGAATAGGTCTTTTGTGCATATAGTAAAAGTTTTAGATCTTTGAGTTCAACTCGTGAAAAATGGGAGCAAAAACAAAAGTGTTGTGTTTATGTTTTTGTTCAGTGTACATACATTTATACATGTATATTTAATATAAGTTAGGGGGCTGAAATGGACTTCCTGAATTCCTCTGTAACCAATTAAACTGTCGAGCCAGAGTCAATTAATACAGCCACGTCAATACTCTTGACAAGCCATTTCACATAGACTGTGGACTTGGGCTCACCAACCAAACAGGAGTCCATTGTGAGATATGGCACTGTATGTGTGGTGTCCTCGCTGTGACCCTGTGACGACAGCACTGCCATCTGGGTCTCGATACCAGCTACTGGGCATTTCCCTGCCTATGTCTGTCCAGGGATGGGGATGGTGAACTTCGGGAGGCCGAAAGAAACCTCACACCCCATCTCGGCTGCTGTTTCTCTGCATATGACACCCCCCTCGGGCCCTCGTAGTCTGACCGACACGGTGAGAAGCCAGCAGTGATGTGTCGGGTCTCCTGCCTTGGTGAAGACCAATCCTTGTGTTCGTATCTATCATGACGCCCACTCTGTGGAGGCCGGCCCCTCGTGCTCTTGTCCAGATGGAAGATCCTTGCGTTGGACCTGTAGCTGTACTTGCCACAATCGCAGCTGCAGGGGACACGTTGCTTTCTGCCTGTGCTCCCCCGAGCTGTCCTCATGTGCCCCAGGAAAAGAGGAGCAATGACCTCAGATCCTTCACTTCTGTCTGCAAGTTGTCCATTTTTGTAGTGAGCCGTTCGAAGGCATGCACAAGCTTTTCAGTAACATTTGCGTTGTAATCCCCTGCAATAATTTGCTGCAATGTCGAATTAACGGTCGCCACTACCTGAGGATGTGAGATGGAGTAGGTAGGTGTGCTGTCCCTGAGAGCCTGCTTGGCAACTTCAAAACGGCCAGCAATGATTTATGCTTCCTCCCCATCTGCCTGTACAACAATGCCAGCCAGAAAGCTCCTAAAAGTCTCACCATCTCTAGCCATTTTGTCATATTCCCGAAAAGCCTCTGCCACAAGCCTGGAGATGTCGGCCGCATAGACATCCAAACTTCCGGCGGGCTGGCTGGGCTGCGCCAAGATGCACGTTTAAAAATGTAGGAGAAACTTGTCTCCTTCAACTTCCCCCTCATACACTCATAATCACCCTGGACATCCGGTAGGGATGATACTCGAAACCGGTTTTCCCGGTTGTTCGATAAGAAAAGAACCGAGTCCTCGGACTCGAATCCCTTTTTGAGAACCGGTACCCGTTATCGAGACCACTATAGTAAAGAAAAAGAGTTGGTTATTTATTCGAATCCCTCGGAAGGAATCCCGTCCCAACCAGAAATGCTCCGTGTGACATCACAAGAAATGACGTCACGTAGCTCAGTCATTAGGCGCAGAGAGCGAAAGCAGGAAAAAAATGGACGGGAAAAAGCGCTCCAATGTGTAATAAAGTTCAAAACAAAAGGTATAATCCAATGAATAACTTTACTGAGAGATTTGAGCAAACACATGAAGAACACTTTTACGACCAACCGGAAACATAGCAACCAGGCTAGCAACGCACCTCCTTTACGGCAGCTGTCGCAACGTTCTTTATGCAACCGCAGCACATACATATATGTCATCTCCCTTTTTTAACTTTTGTTTTTCTTTCCTTGTAAACAAAACAAAATCCCACTGTATATGTGTTGTCTGTCTAATTATAAATAATGCAGACGAGGCGTGCTGGCTGAGTTCTTGACGTTTACTTCCACAGCGTGCTCATTCTTAGCTGCCGGGTGACGATATGCAACACTTTTCGGGGCTACCGCGCTTGCTCGTCACTCCCGTTGCATGCTGGGTAGTGTAGTTGTTATATTCCCTAGCTCATAACATCTTTCCCCCTATAAAGAAATAATGTTAACTCAATAAAGTGTATTTCTTTTTTTAGCTTTAACTTTTCATTTTTTAGCATTGTAACTACATTTGCAAATAACTTTTCTCTTCATAGAATTTTCGTTCAATAAAGAAATAAAGTGCAAAAATGTCAAAGCATCATAACAAACAGTTATGTCAAATAGCAGCAGAAGTGCACTTTTTGGAGAGCTGTATTATTTTCAATTTTGTGCCCAAGGGACTGATTTTATTTAACACTATATTATTATTTATACACCTATAGTGATCACAGAGACAGGTTGTTTTTGTGTTACTGTATATATTAGTTTTTCTGAAAAATCCCACTTAATATACTTTGGGTAACAACAGTCAATATTTATTTATTTTATTTTATTTTTTTAGGGGGGTAACAGTCAATATTTATTTATTTATTAGATTAAATTGTTTTCTTATACAATAAAAGTGAGCTTTTGTTAAACCAAATATTGTGTGTTTTTTCCATATACAACAACCTATCTGGACTCGATAAGAGAATCGATAAGGAATCGGTTCGATAAGAGGATTCGATAATAGGCTCGAACTCGATAATTTCTTATCAAACATCATCCCTAACATCCGGTGACAAACAGCCTCATAATAAGAAAGCTGCACCATCCGGTCTTGTCGAGAGGAGGTCCGCCAAAGCAGCGGAGTAATTTCCAAATCTGGCTTGTGCGGTGGCTTCAAACTTTCAAACTGCTTCGCTCACGTAGCAAAGGGCTTCTCCGCAAAATGCCGCCAGGAGCTCGAGTCTTACACCACACAGAAGACCAGCCCACGCAGCAGCACTCAAAATAATCGTCGTCCATGTTGAAGTCAAAACACTTACGTTTTGGGCCCAACATGTCCCACACGAGCAGAGCTAGCTGGCTAGCAGAGCCGACTAGAAAGTTTGGTAATTGTCCAAAGAGGGAAAAAAAATTAAAATGCCAGGTACACACTCAGGACACCGTTGCCACCAATGTAGCGTCCAAGTTGTGGGGCGTTTAGAAAATACTCTTTGACAAAAAACACAGAACTGCTTCTCGTTTAGAATGACTGTGCTTCCTGCTTTACTTTTTTCCTGGGGTTCCCACTACAACCACAACACTACTACACAACTACACTACACTACACTACACTACCCTACTTTGACATTATCGAAGAAACAATAATATTTTAGTTTAACTGTTACAGTAGTTACGGCCATGACTGTATGTTATTCATCTTTAAGGCATCTCTGAGTTGTATAATCATTTTGTGACAATATGAACAGGCTTATTATATTGTATTGTCACATAACTGTGCTCTGACTGAGCAGAAATATAAACAACATTTTACATTGATTGTTAATATTGGATCCAGGGCATAGAACACATTTCATTACATTATGTGGGGCAGTGTTTTATTCCACTGCTGTCACATTATAAAATCTTTGCTCATTATGCAGCTTTTATATGCGGCCCAGAATATTGGCAGATAATGTTTTGTCTCTGGGCAGCAGTTGAAAGAAGCGATAGAAGAACTATAGGAAGTTGTAAGACCAAAGCTCGGTTAAACAAAATATGCACATCCACCGTTGTACAAAACGGTGTAATATTTTGTTATGAAGTGGGAAAATGTACGTTTTTGCAGGGAACAAAGCAGGGACAGAAAATATGATCAAAAATATGGTCGACTAGTAAAAAAAGACAACAAATTTTGCTATCATTAAACATCAAGGAAAAGCAACGTTTTCTGTGTTCCTTTTTTTTGGCAAATTACTTGCAACATGCTATGAATTATATCTGACTGTGTATAAAATATGTGTTATTGCCTTTGTAGTATCATGCTTTCTATTACTTGGGCATAAAAACTGCAGAATTCCGAAGTATGACATTTACTTTTTATATACATTAAACGATAGTGTTTAACGCAACAAAAAAGCAGACTACAAATGATCATTTACAATGGTCTCCATTTAACTTTTGTAATGTTACACAAAAGCAATTTCCTTATATAGCGACAAACTAAGATAAGAACCAAAATGCAAGTCCCAGCAAAGGCACCTGCACCTTTGAAATTATGTTTTTTTTAAAAATAAAATCAAAAGTAGACAAATATATTATACATACAAATACACATACATACTCATATAAACACAATTATTCATACATATATACATTCATACATTCTTTCATCCATCCATACATACACACACACATTGGTTCTTACATACATATATAAGTATAAGTAAATCGCTCCCACATACATACACAAATACAGTACATACATACACACTCACGGTACATACATCCACACGCACATTCACTGTACAAACATACATGTACACATACTGTACATAGGCAAGCACATATGCATACATACACTCATGCATATAATCACTCTTCAATAAACATATATTAACGTTGTTCCCTTAGGGCAAACTGGGTCAAACCCAACACACTGACAAAGCTCAATCTAATGTTATTATAACAATCTACAAGGTTAATAGAGTTTGCTTCTCTTTATTACCCTCTATTTATATGCTTTCTTTTATAATTCAAGTTATCATTACATATATCTATTGTTGCATTTGAAACAATTGTATTATTGAGAATAGAGGTAATTATTATTATTCATTATCAATAGTGCTATTTCTATTGTTATATTTACTGCTCCATTTGTAGTGTAATAATGTTCATTGTCATTTCTGTGTTATTAATATTTACTTCACTAACTGCTTCTTTGCTATCACTTGTTTTGTCATATTTGTACATATCGTATTTGCTGATGTTGTTCTGTTTTTGTTGTTGTTGATGTTACTGTTGTTGCTGTTGTTATCTCTTTGTCTTATCCCCCTCTGTCATCCTTTTTTTCCCTTCTTTCTATCCTCTCCTGCTCCGGTTTGGCTGCCCCAAACATTAATATAAAGTCAAATACAAATAAGGCAAGAAGAGAATTATCCCACATTTCTCTTTTGTAAAGTAAATCTATACAGCAGATATGGGCAGAGGTGTGGACTCGAGTCACATGACTTGGACTCGAGTCAGACTCGAGTCATGAATTTGATGACTTTAGACTCGACTTGACAAAATGTAAAGAGACTTGCAACTCGACTTAGACTTTAACATCAATGACTTGTGACTTCACTTGGACTTGAGGCTTTTGACTTGACATGACTTGCTACTTTCCCCAAAACCCAAACCTTAAAAAGTTATTTGGGAGCGCTCCGTATCTTTCATTTTATACGTCTGTGTCTATAAGCGTGTGTGCTGCTTGTCAGCGTGTGTGCTGTCAGTACAACAGCCAATCAAATTAAATCTACGTTGTTTTCATCACACAGCATTCATCCAATCCAATTGCAGGACAACCACCGAACATGAGTTGTCAAACAATGCGGCAGTGAGAAACAATTATGCCAAAGTTGGTTTCGTTCGGGTATAAAAACTACGACTTGGTCAACAAAAAACGAATTGCCGTATGCAAATCACGCAGTTCGAATATTACAGACGGAGACGCAACAACTTCCAACTTCGTTCGACATTTGAAGTTGCACAAAGAAGGGTAAGTTTTGAATGTAAGATAACGTTTATTGGCTAAGTAACATGACTTTTATTTGTTGTGTAGTTAAATCAGTGAGGCTGTAAACTCACTGCTAACGTTATAACCATAGACATCTTATAAGGGTACGCAGCATTGAGCGCTACTGCCTACTGGCGCAGACGAGACGCAGAGCCGCCATCTTGGAGTGGTGATCCGCTCCACTCAGTGCAATTCATTTGGCAGGAGCAATGAACTGTCAGCAAATTTAATTCATCTTACCTCACTGAATACCACTGATTTTCACGCGTTTTTTTTGTCATACGTGTAGCTATTATAACGGACACATGTTTTGGCGTTTTTATTATTCATAGTTTGCTTAACAGTAATATAATATTCTTATACGCTATAAATGACCAGACGTCCGAGATCAAAACTGGGAATATAATCCCAGAGAAGAGGGAAAAAAACGGTCAGCTATTTTTAAGTTGAAGAAACAATATGATTAGATTATATATACATGCGTATATCCTACATAAACAATGTATGAATACATTAGATATCTATATATTTTAGGGACCTATAGACTGTAACTCTGTTGCTGCAGCAGCAGAGAGTTTATTCTGTCTTGACACTTTGTACTGATATTTTGTATTACATTCTTCCCTTAAATGATAATGTTTACAGTGATTGTTTTACATCTATTTTTTATGTATGTCGCTTTGGATAAAAGCGTCTGCCAAATACTTAAACATATATAAACACCTGAAAGTCTTTATATCAGCTAAAACCACCAATCTGTTTCACTGGATTCAGAATAAAACCAAATGCTGTCTTACCCAACAATGTTAGTATTTAAATATTGTTACTTGAAGACTTATTCCTGGTTACAATTATACTGTTAAGAAAGTATTGTCTTATACTTTGCCTAAAATGAGAATGCATCATAATCAGTGGCGGCTGGTGAATTTTGTTTTAGGTGGGGCTGAAAGTTTGTAAACCAAACCCCTGTAGGGGTGTCATCCTCCCCCAGAAGATTTCTTTGTGATTCTCACATACAAATATTGAAGATCTTTGCTCCTTCTCAACTTTGTGGTAATGTTATTTTCATAAAATACAACCATTAGTATGTTAATGTTTGTTTTTGCAAATGTGTTTATTCTGTAAAGGAATGAGTTAAATGTTTAAAATTGTTTAAACTATTAAAATGACTGGTTAATAGTGCTATTATGAATTGCAATGTCAGCACCATTTTTTTTCCTGCAATTTCAAATGCACTTGTTTTAATAAATAAATACAGCGTTTTAAAAGCATACACAATTTGTGTAAAAATATTAGTCTGTGGTTAAAAGGACTTGAAAGGACTCGAAACTCAAAATGCAGGACTTGGGACTTGACTTGAGACTTTCTAGTCTTGACTTTGGACTTGACTCGGGACTTGCCTGTCTTGACTCGGGACTTGACTCGAGACTTGAGGGCAAAGACTTGAGACTTACTTGTGACTTGCAAAGCAATGACTTGGTCCCACCTCTGGATATGGGCATCTACATCAACAATATGATTTGCCTGGCTGGACAGGACAAAAAAAATCTATAATAATAAAATAAAATAAAATAAAAATATTAATTCAATAATGATCATATTATCAAAAATACAAAATAGGTACCAGTAGATTGATTTTTTTTTTTTTATTACTACACACTTTACCAGGGATTCTCAAACTGTGGTACCACTAGGGGTACACAGGCTCCATATAGTGGTAGGCCAAAGAATCACTTAGTGATTAGTGTTTTATTTTTTAATATTCAAACACAGTGTTACTGTTTAAGGGGTGTGTAATTTTAAAGTGGCCAAAGATATAAATATACTTGTTAAATAAAACCTCTGCCTTGTTTTCAATAAATATTTGGGCCTACCACGCTACTGTATTTTGATATTGGTCATCATGCCGGTACTTGGAGAGCCAAGTGTTTTCTAAGGTGGTACTTGGTGAAAAAAGTTTAAGAACTACTGTTCTATACGAAATGTTCAGGAGTACCAAGATGATAAAAAAAAGCTGACATACTTATAATATATTGTATTACTTGAAAATTTGCTTTGTCCAGCTTTTTGCTGCATGTAATTATTACAATGTTAAATAAATGGAATCTTTGCAGTAAGTAAGCAAAAATCCAAACGTATCTCTCTCTATTTTCTCTGTACACAATAAAATCTTTATATTTGTATGTTTTCTACATGTCCATACAAAAACACCAAACAGCCCATAAATATATTTTGTCCAAGATGGTTTCAGCCTCTTCAGTAAATACACAGTTACAGGTTTGGCCCCTCTCTTGCCAGCTGTGTTGTCATTGTCAGCGGGCTCACGCTGCCTTGACGGATCATAATCGCACCTCTCGTGTCACAAGTCGCCATCCTAACAACGCTGCGTCCTCCGACTGTCAGTCACTGTCACGATAGGTGATACTTTTTCTGGGAAGTGTTTGACCACCTGGCCGCCAGGTCACATGTGACCCATCATTCTTGCTCAGATTGTTAATATTTATATGTTGACAGTCCTATTTCCTCATGTCAAACTAAAGTTTGCAAAGGCTACGACCCCATATTGAAAAACGTATAAAACATAACCCTATATTGAAAACATAATTCAAGGCATTGAAAAAACATGTTTTTCTCCATTTTCTATTCCATGATGGACTACAATACAGTTTGAGCAGGAAAAGTTGCTCCCACAAAAGCAAGAATGTGAAAACTTTTGTCTTACCTGTACAATCCATACAAAAAAAAACTTCAAATGGAAGATACATCAAACAGTGAAGCACAACACTTTCATCTGACTTTGAACGCAACAAAGTTATTGTAGCATTAAAATTTAAGAACTGGACTAGAAAATAGAATACTGGGAAGAAATCCAGTATTAGAACAGTACCTCTATACTGAAAATAAGCTGCAACAAAACTTAATTATCCTAAAGTGAGAAGCTCAAACGAACTCTAGGTTATGTAAAAAGTAACGTTAAACAAATGTATTTTCCAACAGAAAAAATATCAGAGTAAGTAACTTGATTTAATACACAAATCAGAAGACTTTGAAAAGTATTAAAAAATATATACACAAACACCCGCAGAGGCTTTTAAAGGACCTCTATTTGCCTCTGTTGTCAGCAGACCTCACTTTGTGCTGACGAATTACCATGACAGGCTGGACAGTATAATTTACCACTGATTAAACAGCAGGCCTCTTAACAGAGAGCCAAGGTTCATACGATTAACACAACTCATTTTTATGCAAGCATATATCATTACAAGAGTGGCGTGCTCCAGCTGCAAACACAAGCAAACACTGCATCTTGTTCTGTCAAGGTAATGTGGCCTCATCTTGCAACGCTCACAGCAGAGCCCAATAAGAAAATGCAGGGACTCTAAGTAGGTTCAGGCCTGGCCCTAACCAATCTGGCGCCCTAGGCAAGATTTTAGGTGGCGCCCCCCCCCCCCCCCACCCCCCACCCCCACATCGGCAGTGAAGTGTATACTCACAAGAAACCGAATAGCTTTGTCTTTGACCTTTTTTTTTACTTAAAGAAAGCAAATTAACATATTATATGAGAATGTTATGTTATGATTATCTTTAACCGAATCACAGCAGTGCTCAAATTAAAAAACAGCATGCCCTCTCATGTGATATTGCTTAATTAACATTAATGATGTGCACTTTAACAACTAGGCTTACAACTATACCTAATATATAAAGGGGTGGACAAGTGACTATTACCCGCAGGGCAAACATTAGCTAACCGGAAGGCAATAACAATGTAAACAAAAAACACCTGCTTAAAAGATCTAATACAAATGTCCCTGAGGAATGTAAGGTGGGAGTACTGTAATTACCTAACGTTACATTATTATTTTCCATAACAATTTAGCCCCCTCCACAATATTAACCCGACGTTAAAACAGAACTAGCTATTTATTGATTAGCCGAAATCATGTAACATTAGCTTAATGCTAAAAATCCAGGTTACTATCACATTCTGTAACGTAATGTAGGCTAACGTTACCTACCTGCTACCTCTGTCTTTTTCTCGTTTCTCCTCCTCTTCTTTTCTATTTTTTCTTCCCTGGGCACCTGACAGTTTTTGCCGTTTTGACATCTTGTGTTGATTTTTTGATGTGGTAAGAGTCATGATACGGGAAGGGAGGGGGCGCACCGTGCGGGGGGATGGGGGGGCGTAATGTTGTAACAAATAATATTTCTATTAAATAGGCTTTACTCTGCATTTTAACTAACGTGGGATTATTTTTTGTATTTAGAAATAATAGTACCAACTTTTTTTTTTTTTTTTTTCTCCAACATTTGTGGCACTGGCGTGGCGCCCCCTGATGGACGGCGCCCTTAGCAGTTGCCTATAGGGCCTATGCCACGGGCCGGCCCTGAGTAAGTTCATAGATGTGTGCTTAGTTTTCTTGTTATCAGTGTAATATCTGTAAACCTTATGACATTTCTGGAAAAGTAAAAAACAACAACAACAGCAACAAACACAGTTTGATCTGTGTAACTGTAATGTAACTGTAAGACCTGCTCAGTGGCCTTGTGATTAGAGTATCCGCCCTGAGATCGGTAGATCGTGAGTTCAAACCCCAGCAGAGTCATACCAAAGACTATAAAAATGGGACTTGGCACTCAGCATCAAGGGTTGGAACCAGGGGTCTCTGACACACGCACCGGCACGCATCTTAATATGGAAATTTAATGTTAGTGCGGCCCACGACTTTTAATTGAATGGCGCTTGATAGCGTCTTTCTTGCCAACCCTCTCAATTTTCCGGGAGACTCCCAATTTTCAGAACGTGCTGGCACTGCTTTCAGCGCCTTCTACAGCCTGCCCAAACAGCGTACCTGCTTGGCCACATGTTGAATGCAGCTTTTGCTTGCTCATGTAAGTGCCAGCAAGGCATACTTGTTCAACAGCCACACAGCTTACACTGACGGTAGTCGTACAAAAACATCTTTAATACTGTTACGTTACAAATATGCGCCACACTTTGAACCCACACCAAAAAAGAATGACAAACACATTTCTGGAGAACATCTGCACTGTAACGCAACATAAACACAACACAACAAATACCCAGAATCCCATGCAGCCCTAACTCTTCCGCTCAACCGACGCACGGAGAGAGGGGGGGGGGGGGGGGGTGATGATGTATGGGTGGGTTTTGTGGTAGCGGGGGTGTATAATGTAGACCGGAAGAGTTAAGGCTGCATGGGATTCTGGGTATTTGTTGTGTTGTGTTACGGTGCGGATGTTCTCCAGAAATGTTTTTGTCATTCTTTTTTGGTGTGGGTTCACAGTGTGGCGCATATTTGTAACGTAACAGTGTTAAAGTTGTTTTATACGGTCACCGTCAGTGTAAGCTGTGTGGCTGTTGACCAAGTATGCCTTGCTGTCGCCTGCGTGTGCAAGTAAAAGCAACATATAACATGTGGCCGGGCTGGCACGCTGTTTGTAAATGCTATAGAGGACAATTAATGCAGTGCCATTAGGGCACGCCCTTGATTAAGTAATTAGAGTGAAATTAGGATAATATTTGCCCTGGGAGATTTCTAGGAGAGGCAGTCTCCTGGGAAAATCGGGGGGGGGGGGGTCGTTAAGTATACTGGGAAAACCGGGAGGGTCGGCAAGTATGCAGCTGAGCCGCATCAGAGTGGTCAAAGAGCCGCATGCGGCTCCGGAGTTACGGGTTACCGACCCCTGGACTAAACAATAACTTATCAAATAATAGTAAATTATTCAAACTGATGCTCGCTGATTGGTCTGACTTCATTTCAAGGCAATGAGTGACGATGTAAATGTGAATGTAAATAGTTGTCTGTCTCTAATATGACCATTTCAGGGTGTAGTAGTGACATGTAAGGCAGGTGAGGCAAATTCCATATGCATTTATTAATATTGATATAGGCTGCTCATTCAGGGGATAACATGAAAACATTTGCATAATTCACTTTCATTAAAATGTTATCAAATACTTATATTTACATGTATTTACAAAAAGTGTCCTATTATGCAAAAGCAACTTTTCTTACCTGTTTTTTTGTATTTGGGATCCCAATAAGTCATGAAAATGTGAAAGCAAACAATGGAGGCATGGTGGAGATATTTATAGAACACTCTTGCTTCTTCCAAACTTTGTCCGAATGAGCCTTTTGGAAATTGAGAGGATTGTGAGGTATTTTGCCTTAGTTACATCAGCTGATATCTCCATATCTGGTGGAGGTTTACCCGGAGAGCTTTGCACAATTTTGCCATTTTTATTCGGTGTAGTCCAAAGTTGTAGTCAATACGTTCAGTATTTTTCTCTATCTTCCTAATGTGGTGCAGACTGGCTCGTACATGCACATCCTCCGCTGTGGCCATTTTTAATACAAAGTTGCGTGCAGTTATATTTTTATTTTTATTTTTATTTATTTATTTTTATTTTTTAAATTATATTTATATCTGTCAGTAGACTCTGTATGGAAGTGCCAAAAACTACGACAACACGGCTGGCGGGAAGAAGACACAATCAAAGAGGGTTTTTTTCCTGAAGGAGGGCTTCGGCATGTAAATAAGACCGGCCACAAAACGGTGCATTGTAAAGAGACAGTCAAACAGTGGCATGAAGATTGTCAGTAAAACATAATCTTTGCAAAATGTTGACTAAAGAACCACCATTACAAGTTATGTAGACCACAAGGAAGTGTTTTAAATGTAGAAAAAAATCATAATGTGACCTTCCTAAAAACACATTTACCTTTCTAGTGTAAATGAAGTACATGCGCCTATTTTCTCCCAGGAAATGCTCCTATACATGGCTCATGTGGTAGAGTGGTTGTCCCCAAACCTGAAGGTTGAGTGTTCAATCCTCAGTACCTCTGTGACCATGTCGAAGTATCCTTGAGCAAGATACTAAACCCCCAGTTGCTCCTGATGCTGCTTCATCAGCAGTGTTGGGTTGATTACTGAAAACCAGTAACTAGTTACAGTTACTAGTTACTTTATTTCAAAAGTAACTCAGTTACTAACTCAGTTACTTACACCAAAAAGTAATGCGTTACTGTGAAAAGTAACTATTTAGTTACTTATTTTCTTTTTTTTTTAAGGCTCCCATTAATGCCCTTTTAGCCTTCATTTCAGTACTGTTATTGCACTGGAGAATAATACAATCTGTTGATCACCTTGACATGCATTTCCATCACTGAACTCTGCTAAGCAATGTGGTCTACGTACAACACACAAAGACAAAGATATGTTTCAAATTTATTTCAATTTATTTCAGGCCAGAACAAATTGACAAAACTATTTTAAATAGCTGCAACATAACATACATAAGTAACAAACAGCATAATAACAGCATAGCTGTAATCCTGGCTTCACCCAAGGAAGGCACACATGACATACACGAAGCTTAACCAGGCCTTTTTTTCTCCCAAGGAATTCTGGAAAAAAATCATGTCTTCAGGAGATCAACACTGTACTGAAGCCCAGAACACTCTATGCATTTCCCCAGTTTTAGTTTAGAGATTAGGAAAGATTGCCCTGGCCCACTAGGATCCCTTTTTATGTTTGTGAACTTTATAGTCCATACATTTAGAGTGATGTGATAATATAACACTCTAAAAGTCTAGAATGGAAGAGTATATAAGAGAATTCACAAAGTGTGTGTACCTTCAGTGCTGAATGATGAGCAGAGGCAGAGTTTGGAGTGTTTTCTTTAGCTCGCTTTCCATTTTTATGTCCTCACTGTCCAGGTACTTGGAAAATGTTTTCCGTGTCATTTGCTGTTTGACGCCCGGTATCATGCTAATAAGCTGCCTGAAAGCGGGTGACTCCACTGTAGAAATAGCCTGCATGTCTTCTAGCACATACGCTGCAATGGCTCTATCAATGTTGTCCTGGCTAGCAGGCCCTCCGTTAAAATCCTTAGGTGGTGGTTGAGGTGGAGGTGGAGGTGGAGGTGAAGTGTTTCTCTCTTTACTAGCTTTGTCGAAGCATGTTGCTTTTGTAGGTGTTTCAGCAGATTTGAATTGCTGTTTTGGGCAGTAGATAGGATCTTTGATCCAAGACACAACTTACATTTAACTAAAATGTTATTTTCTTTGTGCTAGACAAAAGAAAAGTAGTGAGAATATCACCATGTTAAGAAACTCGACTTTGGCTCCGCCATGATGTCTTGTTGTTAGTAAGCACAGACACGCCCCCCCCCCTTTCATCACCCCCCCCCCCCCCACCCCACCCCCCCACACACACACAGCGCGCCTCTTCTTCCCCTTGTGACATAGGAAGAATCAAAAGGACGACACTGCAGCTCTCCAATAAAACACACTCAGATCTTCTCAGTTTCTAGCCGATACTACATAAAAATAGCGTAAAATAACGCAGTAACGTATCATGTAGTAACGGTAACTGAGTTACTGAATATAAAAAATATCGCTTTAGACTAGCGCTTTGAGTACCTTAAAGGCAGAAATGCTTTACACAATTAAAATGTATCTTTACATTAACAGTACGTTGATTATAAAAGTCTGATCACATTCTGTGTGATTTAAAAATCCAGTTTGGAGGCGTTTTTGTGCTTGTACAGTATAAACAAATCCTCCATCTTGGTAGTTACATTCATTCAATCATTCAGCTGAACATTTAGGTATTTATCTCATATTTTGTTTGTGTAAATACATTTTTGAACAATTAAAGTCTGCTGGTGTCTTATGCGGAAAAAATACAGTATGGTAGCAACAAGTGCCTAATGGATCACATACACCACACCAATTTGTATTGCCTCTCTCTGTGTGTGGCAACTAAGGGTCTGATTGACAAAGATCCAAGTATTTATAACAAGTGCAAACGTCGTACACACTTCCTATTTAAATTTAAGTTAAAGTACCAATGATTGTCACACACACACTAGGTGTGGCGAAATTATTCTCTGCATTTGACCCATCACCCTTGATCACCCCCTGGGAGGTGAGGAGAGCAGTGGGCAGTAGCGTTGCCCGCACCCGGGAATCATTTTTGGTGATTTAACCCCTGATTCCAACCCTTGATGCTGAGGTAATGGGTCCCATTTCTATAGTCTTTGGTATGACTCACAACCAATGAGGAGTTTGCTTGTACTACTGGCGTCATGTGCCCATGGAAATACTCATTTACTCCACATTTATGTTTTTATGCTCTTCAACCTGTGCTTACAAGCAGCACACATCTTTAATATGTGCCACTTTTTCTGCAAATCTATAGACAACAAACTACTTTTAGCACACTGACAGCACACTCTGTTTGGAGGTGGTAGACCATCACAACACTGCAGCAAATGCATGCGTCTGGAATGATCCAAACATAAGAAAATGCATTTGGAAACGTTTTTTTCATATAAGAGAAATATTATAAAGATATATTATAATAATATGTCGCCTAAATGAAAAAAATCTAAAGTATATATTGCTGAATAGACAATACATTGATTATTTTTCTTTTATATGAGTCCAGATTGACACACACTCGTAGAACGAAGGATCCTCTGTCCAGTAGTATTTGCAGCGAGATTCTCCTTTCTCACAGCCATGTGCTTTAATGCTTCAATTTGCACGTCTATTTCAAATATGCTAGATAAAGACGCAAAATAGCGCTTGCAGAGCAGTTTTAGTCCTGATAAATCATTGCTTGTCCTCTTTGGACAAGCAATGTCCTCTTTGCTTGCTTGTCCAAGACACGCAAAATGGATTCTGATCCTTATATTGCCCACTTAAGAGACACAAACCTCTGCACACAAGCTTAGTAGACCAACTCTGCTTGCTCTACAAGTTTGCATGTGTAATAGTACACTTAAAAATGTTTGATACATCAAGCCCAAAGAGTACTACATCGCCTCTCAGTTTTATTTTTCTGTATTTAGAGTCCGATAAGCAAGAATAATGATGTCACATGTATATTAAATACATTACACAGGCTTTAGATTCCACAGTGTAGAAAGTCATAGGGCCTCATTTACTAAACGTTTACGTGAGACAACAAGTACTATGCACTGCCTTGTCTGGTTTCTAAAATGTATTTATTCACTGCTCTCAGGACATAACACATTACACAAAATCGTGGAAGTTGTCATTCGCACTATTGACTTGAACGTCAATAGTTGCAGCCTCATATCAGCTTCTTGCACTCTATATGATCAGAATATGTAAAATGTTTTTGATTTTTACTGAAGAAAATGCAAAAAAAAACATTCGTACAGAAAATCAGATTATAAAACAGTTCAATGATTAAATACTAACCTTATTTGTTAACAGTTGTTATTCTTTTTTTACTCTTTAAAAAAAAGTGAGACTCTGCCTCACCTGCCTAGCCTGACTGCACGTCCCTGAAGTGTAGTCCACCTTTCACCCACAATCAGCTGATTATAGCTTCCCATAAGCCATAAAAGTACAAGTGGTAGAACATGTATTTGATTTGAAACAATTTAAATCAGAATACATTATTTTAAATGCAGCATTGTCCATCTAAAATAATGCAGAATTATTTATTTCAAAAGTAAGACCTGCTCAGTTTTTCTAAATTGATTTAGAAAAATCAATTTACAAAAATATATTTGATACACCGAATAAGTACTTTATACTTCAGGCAATAAATGTGTGATTCTACTTCCGGCAACAAGAGCATGTGTTTGCTAATCATGGCAGACCTCGTATTAGACGACTATTTTTGTACAAATGAGGATTCACGACCTTATCTTTTTGAACCTGAATATACAGAGGATGAACTGCTGCTTATAGAAGCTGAGCAAGCACAAATAGATTTTTTTCAAATATTAGTGGTGTTGGACAATAGCTGTTTGAATCAGCAGGTTGTGTACAATCATACAATACTGTGCACAATAACGATAGAATATAGCATCTCTTTGATACTGTTGAAAGGTAAAACACAAAAAGCTAACTGAAATTTACAGCTGTTAACATATTGGAAAATTAATAAGTTGGGTGGTCTATATTTCGGGTGGGGATCTTTTCCATTAGGGGATGATTAAATAATGATGAGGTGGTGAATATTTACTGTGATATTACAGTGAATGTAGCATGTGACCCACTTTTGACTTCTTCATCTTGAAAAGTATAAACCCTTTGAAAATGTTTTGATTGCAGACTCTATTTGACAATCACTTCTGAAAATTCAGATCTGCCCTTTTGCCCATACCGCCTCATGTCTTGTAGCGCCTTCCACTGATGATGCATTTGTGTTCGTCCATGAGATGTGCAACCTGAGGTAAATGTGACGGAGTGATGTGTCGTATAATCTCTTGGACATATCTGGAGGACGTTATTCGAGGAGAGGATATGGGTGTTGTCTCATGAAACATTTATCTGGGAAGAGTAGCACAGCGATGGCGGGAGATGGAGTGACAGGGGGGAATGAGGTACCTAGAGAAAACAGCAAGTGATGTGTTGGTCATATCTTATATGGAAAATATCTTGACACCACAACTTAACTTTACACAGAACATTACTAACATAACACATGTACAAAGGCTCACTCTCTTGGTTTTTAACATAGGATATGAGAGGCTTTGCCTAACAAAAACCTTTGGGCTGTGCTCTGAAAAAAAGCCTAAAATTAAACTAATTATTATCGTATTATGTATTATTAACAATATGAATATGAGGTTCATCCTCAGGGGGCAGGATTTTGCGTGAATTTAAATGAATAATTATTGAACAAATAACACAATACAATATAACACATTTAGATGTTTTCTTTCTGAGTTTGCACGCCGAAAAAACACAAACTTTTGACAGTATTCCAATTCCTGACACCAATAAAATGAATGCATTGAGGGATGTGGGAAAATTGTGAACCAAAGACTTTGCTTATTACCAAAGCACTATAAAGAAAAACTGCACTCTTTGGGGAATTTTGTGTTACGGCGGGGTCACATGTTTGTGTGCGGATCGTTTCCCCAAGATGCAGACGGAACTCCAGAGGCAGCGTGCAGGTAGGAAGATGTTTATTTTCAATAAATCAGGCAGGAAAGTCAAATAAACACAAAAGCGTGCGGATAGCATGGGAAGCTATGGCGACGCTTAGCACAGGAACAAGAATCAAGAATCGCAAGAATAACCAAATGTAACTTGTTGCATGAAGCAAAGAAAACAGCCAGACAGAGTGTGGCGAAGGGCAGTAATAAATAGCTCTCCGATTAGTGCCCGGGAGCAGGTGAGCGCCCCGAACACTAATCAGAAGCAGGTGAAAATAATCAGCACCCCTGGCAACCAAAAACTACAGACCCCCGGGGTGCTGAAACAGAACTAAGGGAGTCTACAACTAACAAAACATGATCCGGGCAATGGATCATCAACATTTTGCCCATCATTCACAATCCCTATGTGAGACAAGAACACATAATGAATGTATTTTTTTTTTTTTTTTGTGAATTGTAAAAGGCAGTCTTAAAGTCACTTGTCTTCCTTCACTCATGACTCTAGCAGTGGTTTGCATTTAAAATAATAAAATCTAAAAATTTCAAATCGAATCGCTATCGAAATTCTCATTTAAAAAATCATGCAGCCCTAGGCTAGAACGTTTCTTGAATTATTACAAATATTAGCTAGGATACATGACGCAATTGTTCTTTGGCTAAACGTTGTGCAGCTTGTCCTTGATTACTGGAACTTGTCTGGTGTGGGGAATGTGCAGCTACAAAAGATCCATTGTGTCCTCATTGCTGAGGGATATTTATGAAGAATGGCACTGACAACACACGATAACAAAGGTTTGCGATTTCCTCTTCCCAACTTTTCTACAATTAGCATCATGATTTTCTGCTTTGTCTGCTCCGTTTTACGCTCTCCTCGTGCCCGCTGAGCTTCTATAACCAGTAGTTCATCCTCCTTATATTCAGCTCTAAAAAGATAAGGATGTGGATAAGCATTTGTCCCAAATAAGTAATTGTTGTTGTTAATTACAAAGTCTGCCATGATTATTGTTAGCAAACACTCCCATTTGTTGACGAAAGTGGGAAGTATGTTGCTTTGTACTCTAGGAAATCACTGCTATCAATGTTAATGCTTAAAATGACCAAAATACAGTAAATATTACATGTTATCATGAATGTGGATGTTGCTATATTACATACATACTTACAGCATGTATATAAAAGGTTTTTAAAGGTTTTTTTTAGAGTGCTTTATCGACAATATAAAGGTGAATCCCATTAGCTTCAATGTTAGCCACATCTTGCCAGAGTTTCTTTAATGTGTAGGATACACCCAAAAAAATATGACATCCTTTTTCTTGTCCCACATAAGCATTGTGAATGATAGGCCAAATTCCAAAAAAGTGCAGTTCCCCTTTAAGCCTACAGTATCACCTTAGAGCAAATCATGTAATAAGATGACTGGCGTCTGACAAATGAACACATTTTCAGTATATTGAAAGTGCTTTGGGGTAAGAAAAATATCCTATGAAATGCTATAAAAAACAACTTGATTGTATGTGTTAGAGCTTTTTAAATCATATTCCGGGTACTCCGGCTTCCTCCCATCTCCAAAAACATGCACCTGGGGATAGGTTGATTGGCAACACTAAATTGGCCCTAGTGTGTGAATGTGAGTGTGAATGTTGTCTGTCTATCTGTGTTGGCCCTGTGATAAGGTGGCGACTTGTCCAGGGTGTACCCCGCCTTCCGCCTGAATGCAGCTGAAATAGACTCCAGCACCCCCCGCGACCCCAAAAGGGACAAGCGGTGGAAAATGGATGGATGGATTCCAAGAATTGAACTTTGGAAAAAATTGGACATCTTAGTGTAATTAGTAGCCTGATGGAGTGGTTCTATTGTTTGCATATGTCTATGTATGGATTCTAGGTAAATTTGTCAAATATTGTAATTTAATTGAAATGTCTTAAAAGCCAAACAGGACATGAAAGTCCCTAAGTTTTTTAATTAAGCGTGTAAACATTTTTTGGCTTCATTTATCTTTTACTCTTAAGATTCTCAATAAACGTTAGTCCAAACCAAAAACATCACTGGGTTAATGTTTATTTTTTACCCTTTTAAAGGCCTTTTGATCAGATAATGTCCCTAGTTTATATTGGAAACATATAACTCATGTTATGCAAATGTGTACTTGTAAAAACTGTCACAAAATTTGCTCAAAATGCCTTCAAAAAGTTAATAATTAGAGCTGTCAAAAATAACGAGTAAACTCATGTAATTACTCTAAAAAGTATCAAATTAATCATGTATAAATTCAGATTAATCATGCACTATACTTTACCCAAACATTATCCTTTACCTTAACCACAGACGGTAAAAGGCAGCGCAACGCAAAAAAAGATTAAATCTTTACCAAGTTTTGAGCAAACAAATGACGGAAATTTGAGTGAAACATCATACAAAAGTTTTGTGTTCTGACAATAAAACTGCATTTATGTCCAAATATTGTTTTGTTTTTCAAATTATTTTAAATTATACAAGTGAATAAAAACCTGGGATTAGTCTAATGAATATAAGTTACTGTACATAATAAAAATACTGACCGTTGTATATATGAATATAGACATTGGTATTTTTGAAAAATGTTGAATTATTCAACCTAAAAAGGGTTTATCAATTTCAAAGTATTACCAAGACGGAATTCTGCATTATTTATGCATTTAAAAAGAATGGCTTTTCTTGAACAATTGTTAGCGCTTGTGGACCTGTGTAGCCAGGGAATAAATGACTGCGGGTAACGGAGCATGAGAAAGTTTGCTCATCCCGTGTATGTGAGGCGCCATCCCCTCTGCTCCCAGCGACTCTTGGCCGTGCTTGGCTGGCCTGCTGTGGTGCTTTGGTAGCAGAGCTTCAGATGCTGATAGATACCAGAGCCTAGTGGGAGCCTGGTGGAGTGGCCTCTCTCAGATGGAGGAGGGCTGCTCCCCCCCCAGACAAGGTCATGCTGGCCTCTTGTCACGATTTCCCCTCAACAGACAGGGGAATAACATTCTCATCCAGGGGCTATTAGTGCCAGACAGAGACCAATTACCATCAGCCAAAGGGCAAACAGTAAGCGGACATGAATAAAGCCAGTCAGGTTAAAGTGGTCATGCAAAGCAAAAGGTCGGTGTTGTCCTCATTTCAGTCAAATTAAAGACACAAATAGCTCTGCACATAAATACAAGACAAACAGGTTTAGATTAAGTGTGCTTCTTCTAAGTCAAGCAAATGCTGTCCATTAGGGAACATTACTGAAGGGCATTATTGTCATTATCTAAACTGTCTTGCTCTTATCACTCAACCAAAGGCATTTGCATCAGTAATTTATCATATGCTAACGAGCTGTGGATCAATAGGAGCTCTTATTGTTAGGATGAGCTTGATAATGTCCTTGAAATCATAACTGAGCCATATGTCATTTTAGGTCAACTGAAAGAAAGAAGAGAAGTGTAATGTGCCCTTGACATGGGTCAGTTTGAAAGGGAGACTGCACTTTTATTGGAATTGTGCCTATCGTTCACAATCATTATGAGAGCCACACAGGTCTATTTTTTTTTTTTTTTTTTTGCATTCTAAAGATTAAAAAAAACAAAAACGCTTGCAAGATCCAGCTAATGTGAGTCCCCTGCGTTACCTTCAAAGCCCTGTGAAACTTCTTCAAAACCCCCCATCAAGGTTGTATATATATATATATATATATATATATATATATATATATATATATATATATATATATATATATACAACCTTGTCACTGCTGCTGTCACTGCTGCTGCAGTGACAGCAGCAGCAGCTCCTGTCACTGCTGCTGCTCACTGCTCCCCTCACCTCCCAGGGGGTGATCAAGGGTGATGGGTCAAATGCAGAGAATATTTTCGCCACACCTTGTGTGTGTGTGTGACAATCATTGGCACTTTAACTTTAAGTAGATGGGATCTTTGATCCAAGACACAACTTACATTTAACTAAAATGTTCTTTTCTTTGTGCTCGACAAAAGAAAAGTAGTGAGAATGTTAAGAAACTCGGCTTCTGGCTTCGCCATGATGTCTTGTTAGTTGTTATGAGAGTAGCGTATGTGTGTGTGTGTGTGTGTGTGTGTGGCCCTTTAAGATATGACAGCATGTGAGGTGAGTGACGTCAGTGAGTGAGTGGGCGAGACAGGTGAGGGACCGGCAACAGTGAGTGGTGCAGGTGCTCTAGCTTGGTGGATGACTACGTGCAAGACACCAATAAAGTCACAAAGTTGCAACAAACCGCCTCTGGCATGTTCACCTTGCCTCTGGCAAGGTGAACATGCCAGAGGCTGTTCACCTTGGAGACCTGCTGCGGATATGGGTACGGCCTGGCGCGAGATTTACACCTTCTCCCCCGGATTTTCAAGGGCCACTGCCGGGCAACGTTCCCTCTAAGGTGCGCGCCTGCGCAATTGCGCACCGCTCACGCGTTCTCAGCGCACTGCAAATTAATGCCGCGCAGGAAATCAAAAATCCCATCTGAACTTTAAACAAAATAAACACATTACAATTTATTCTGTATGATTTTGCAATGCAACTCTGTGAGTGACAGGTGACAACAAGAGTGGCCCCAATGAATAAAACAATATTTGTCAACACAGTTCAATTATCGTCTGTCGAGACACTTTACGGACAGGAATTCCATCAATCACTTTATTGAGCAAAACTGTTTGTAACCACACCAAAAACATGAGTAAAAAAAACTTTTATCTATAAAAACTGGTAATTTTCTGCCATACAAACCAGGCTTAAACCAACTTTGTCATCCGTCGTTTCAACAGAAGCCGCTCGCTCGCTCACCTGCACCAACACATGCACTCATGGCACTTAGCCAGTGCTGCGTTTATGGCCACAAAAAAAGTCGGACAACCCCAACGCCACACAATGTGTAAATGCCAGGTTGTAACACTGACTCCTCAATCAGATGTGTGCTTATTTTACTGCCATTTATTAAGAATGTTAATCTAAGGATATTATTCATGAAATATTGTCACTAGATTTCATAAATGCCCCCCCCAACCACATAAAGCATGCCTTTTCTTTTCCTTGTGACATAGAAGAACGACACCGCAGCGCTGCAATAAAACACTCTCAGATCTTCTGTTTCTAGCCGATACTACATAAAAAATAACGTAAAATAATGCAGTAACGCATCATGTAGTAACGGTAACTGAGTTACTGAATATAAAAAATAACGCGTTAGAAACTAACGGCGTTACAGTAACGCGTTACTTTGTAACGTCAGTTCCAACACTGACGGAGACATATATAATAGTCTCCTTTTCAGGTGAGAGAGGACGCTATAGGCAGTGCTTTTAAGGCACGCCCCCAATATTGTTGTCCGGCTAGAAATCGGGAGAAATTCGGGAGAATGGTTGTCCTGGGAGATTTTCGGGAGATGCACTGTAATTCGGGAGTCTCCCGGAAAATTCGGGAGGGTTGGCAAGTATGTCATATGGGCACACCTGTGGTGTTTCGTCATGTTGTTGACATGCAGCACACAAATATATGTACCAACTTTTCTGGGCTGTACTGAAGCGCGATCTGGACGGAAAAAAAATAAATCTTTAGCATGCCAAAGTTGCGCTTTGAGATGCGCTGTGGTGTAGTAATGGTGCATATGTAGGTAAATGTTCTTTTTTTATATAGGAGATTTATTATCTCCTATATGAAAAAACAACACCATTAAAAAAAAACAAGCAAACAATAAATCGAATCAATGAAATTTGTTTTAATAAGCCCTTAAGTCATCTCGCAGCTATACAATTATAAAATGCCATTGAACGAATAGACGATACAACTCATATTTGTTTTATTCTGACAGTCCAAATGTGTTAACATGCAGTTGGATGGAATATTATCTCACCATCATCTTTGCAGCTCCTTTCTCTCAGCTATTAGTGTGGAACTATGCCAGTTTGCACATACATTCTAGACATGCTGAATATACATAGATGCAAAACATTGGTCACAGTTTTAAGCATGACAAATGACATTGCAAGGCCTAAATAATTAGACCTGCAGTATAGTTCGAATAATCAACATATATTTGGCACATAATTGAAGAATGAAACGCCAATCGGATTGCACTCTCTATTTTGCTCAATAAGAGACGCAATCCTCTGCGCACAAGCTTAGTAGATCAGCTTTGCTTGCGCTATCAAGTTTGCACATGTTTTGATACAGGCAATCTTTTAGTAGATGAGATTCTTATCTGGAGCTGATAAAAAGCTGGCATTTCTCCAGGCTGGTTTTTGTTTAGTTTTATTTTTAATTAATTTATTATTATTTTTTTACAAAGCTGTTCACGGTCAATTTGAAATTGAAATCCGCAACTTCAAAAGTGACTGGTTGTGTGTCTCTTAGAAGATTGGAGATTTTAGGGAGTTTTTCTCCCATAGGCACCCATATTAATGTTAAAACATGTTTTTTTTGCATATTCAGAACCTTGAAAAATATTCCTTGTGTCATGTAAGAGTCAGATAAAACTTGGTTGGACATTTTAAGTTGAGCATCAGGTGAACAAATATTTGGAAGGATTTTTGCTCCTGTCACTTTTTTCTTGGATGTAAATTACTAGAAAGAAGTCATCCATATGTTTTACCTCCTGCTCTTAACTATCATGAAGTGAAGTGAAGTGAAGCATTCACATTCACAGGAAATACTGTCATTAAGGTTTTTTCACAACTCTGAATCTGTGAACATCCGCTTGGTGTCATTGACAGGTCGCCAGGAATGCTGAATATTCCCCAGGTCTTTGTTACAAGTTATCATAAAAGAAAACGATGATTAACAATCTGTTTTTCATATTTGATAGGTGTCGTGTCCACCTGCTGCTATTCAAAAGGATGTATTTTCTCTCATAGTCAGCACACAATGGGCCACATTACACCTTTTACAATCGAAGCATAGTCCGTAAGGATATGGCAAAAAACATCCAGGTACCAAAGTAATATTTGTGGAAAAGTACAGAAATCCATACACACTTTTATACCACATTTAAGTGTACTGTTTATTAAATCATCAGCAAATAACACATCATTCAATCCCTGATGGTGTAAGGGTACTTTACTTGCTTCTGTCTTCCATGGCAGAAGGCAGGGGTCCAATTCCCGGCCAGTGTTGCATCAGAAAGGCCACTATGTGTAAAAAACAACGCCAAAACTGTTCATGCAATTGACTTACAATGGCAAATCCTGACAGAGAAAAGATAAAAGTGAAAGAAAATTGACATATTTATTTATTTCAATATATTATCAAATGAAATTGTGTTTATTTCAGAAAATGTTGTTGTATTTAGGCTCACATATCTTGACACCAAACAGTTGTTCTCAAACTTTTTTTTTTTTACCAAGTACTACCTCAGAAAACACTTGGCTGTCAAAGTACCACCATAATGACCAACATTAAAATACAGTAACGCAGTAGGCCTAAGTAGTCATTAAAAACAAGGCTGAGGTTTTATTTAACAGGTGTATTTAATATTTTTGGCTACTGTAACATTATACATGGTTTGAACAGTAACACTAAGGAACATAAAACACTGTACTTTTAATCAAGTGATTATTTGGCTTGCCACTAGCTGGAGCTCGCTTAACACTTTGGGTACATGTACCACAGTTTGAGAATCACTGGGCTAAAACATAAACACGTACGCTTGTCTGTTCTAGAGATGTCTTATTTGTAAACTAATCGAGTCTTTTGAACGGCTCTTTCAAGTGAACGATGAGAACCGATTTGCAGTTGCGAGCCGTTCGTTTGGGAGCTGTTTTTTATAACAAGGCAGTCTTTTGAACGAGGCAGTCTTCTGAACAGATCCCCCTAGTTCCCTTCAAAGAGCCATAAATCCCATCTACAGTCTATTCAGGTTGAGAGAGATTGTATTGCTTGGATTCAAAATGACGTCAAATATGCGTGGTGGTCAAGCCAGCATCTGTTGTCAATGGGTATTCGGCGCCATTTAGCCTTTCTCGATGAAAAATACCCTATGCTTGCGGCTGTGCGAACCGTTTAAATCGCGAAAAGGATAAACGTTCCTCGAGAGGTTATCAAGTGCAAGATTTTATGAAAAAATTCACCAAAGTACCACGCACTCCAGTACAAGGGAGCAGAGATTGCAGTGATCACTACATTAAAGGTTTGTTTGATATGATTTTAACGTTTGCCGTTTCCCATTCGAGTTTTGTCTTTATATTGTTTGTATTTCTTAAGAGACATTTTTGCTACGAGTGTTCCGTAAAGTACTAACTCATCAAGTCTGAGTAAAAAAAATCAAATGTGAGCAAAACCTTAAAGAGTTAAGTTTTTTCTAGAGACCACAATCATAAATGAAGCTTTCAGCACTTACACGATGTTGAGATCTATAGTTATATTTTGTTCAAGACATTCTGTGGACACAAAGTTAAATCATGAAAGGCAACCTTAGCCAAGCGAAAACGATGCATATTTATCTAGGAGAGTCTTAGTTGTGATAATTTCTACACACCGCCTACCACTCAGTACTTTCATGCAACGCAGGGGTGATCAGCTGGAGGAAATCAAGGCCTCTCTAAATTTCCACCCAACTGATTAAGACAAACTGCTTTTCAACCATGGTTTCCCCCCTCCCTTGCCCCCACCAATCAATTAAAGTAATCAATTAAAGGCCTGCCGGCTGATCCTTTGTTAATTGAAAGTTGAATAAACACAGACTGCTGATACTGAAGATAAAGCTGTAACAAAACCATAGGCATGTCAATAACCTCATTCCTGGGATTTGTTATCTCAGTTTTGAAACGACCAGTTTAAGTTATCTTTTTCATATGCAGTTCGCTGGTTGTTCATCCCTCCCTGCCAGGGTGTCTGCTCAAGGATGTTAAATATTGAATAAAATCATTAGCCAAGCTTCTCCAATTGGCCGTGGCGGCTATTTGAAAAAACGTGCCAGTAGATTTCAAACATGGCACTGTGTTCCAGCGTGTCCTCTAGTGGAAACAAATCCTCAGAGGAGGGTGAAAGAGACTCTTTAGCCACAGCCTTGGCGTCAGGTCCAAGAGGTGAGGAGGCAGTCTGTACTTTGTGGATTTTCACATAAGCCACACAAGTCTCTCTCACTGAGTCACATACATGCAAATATGTATGTTTTGCCATTCATCTATGGAAAACACTTCAGTTATATTTTGCAATCGTACATCAGGTAGATAAACTTTTTTAGCCTGAAAATGCAATACTGAGGGAAAAAAATATAATGAATCTGTCATTACACAGTGCCTCCTTACTTGCAGTGTTTGGATAGTTGTGTAAAGTAATTGTGAGTCTGTAACATGTGATCTTTCTCTGCACGCTGGCTTTGTTGGGGGGTGAATTGTGTCCCACTCTGCCCTTTTTAAATGAGGGTTTTGCATGTAATACTGGCTGTCACCATGGAGCCAGCTTATCGCTACATTCATGGCATCATTCTCCAACCTCCGGTGTTTTGCAATGTTGTAAAACAGCAGCACACATCGACTATCATCGCCACCTTTCTTGGGCTTTTATCTCCAGAATCTTTAGCATGCCAGAAGTGCAGTTTGAGAGAAATCGGCACTAACTGTGATTGTGCGCATGAAAACACAGTTTTGAATAAGTTTTTTCTTATAGGAGATACTTTATATTTCTTCGTTTTGGTGTCTGTTGGCTCCACAACATCCTAACGTCAGTAACTATGTGCACATGGACGCATTTAATCAGATTAAAAGCCTAACCGAAATAACAATGCTTCATGTAAACACGCCATTCGGAATATTCTGACCCGATCACACCGTTGGATCAAAATTTCATTTGGATCAAGGCGGGTGGTTTACGCCAATATTCATTAAGATTGGCGCGCAATGAAACACTTTTGGAATTCGGGTCGAAATTATCCTTCCTGCGCATGTCTGTGACGTCAGCTTTACTTCAGTGGTGAAGGGTGGACTAAATTAAATATTCTCGGAATGAAGGGATTGTCTTTTTGCTGTCTTTCCCCATTCAATATGTACAGAAGTAGCGTTATATACTGTTGTTGACTTTATGGCTCGAAAACCAAGCCAAGACTAGCAAAAATAAAAGTATGGCATGGTGTGTCATGTGTCGATGTAAGAATAAAAGAAGGGATACAGTTGTCATCTCAACAAGTTGTTTTATTCACAACCTTACAGCTACTCCAAGTGCTAACAGCTAGCCCCAGGCACGTACACAGAATGTCGTAACATGAAGACGGGCGGCAACTCGTATGTATCACAACATGGAGGGCACAGAACAGCTCCATTTAAAAAAGAGAGGTCAAACAAAAGTAGTGAACAGAAGGAAAATGATAAATAAATAACGGGACAACATCGGACAAGCAGACATGCACACAGCCATGTTTGTTTACAGTGGAAGTCATTGCTTCTTTGTCTTCCACTCTCGTTTTCGGCATGTGCTGTGCATGTCAAAATAATGTATTCTGATTTAAGGTGTGATGCATGAAAATTAACGTCATAATAGATAATTTTTTTCAGGGTCCACGTACACAGTAACATTCTAATCTGGATTATGATCAGATTAAAACATTTTTTGCTGATGTACACAAAGCTAGTGTTCCTCAAATAGTGGGTCAGGAAATAATGAGTGACAGAGAGTATTTTCATTATTTATATCTACACTCTAGTATTCATGTTAAAACAATACACATGCCTGCGGCTAGGTGGCAGCAGTGCTCCATCTAATCAACAGGCTCCCTATTCTACCCAGTAGAGGTAGTAAGTACAAAGGAACATGAATACAAACCTAACAGAGGTGGCAAGATGGAAAAGTTTGTTGCAGAAATGAAAGGAAAAAAGGAGGAGTCGTCAGCAGCAAGGAAAACAGGTGACGAGAACCTGAATAAAAAAAAAACGGAAGTACAGTACAACAAAGCATACACACGGTAACCTTTGGATTCACTGTAGCTACATTAGGAAATGAGGAAAGATTGGTGTTAGTTTGATGCCATTCTAACCTGTGCAAAACCCAATCTCAGTGAGATGAGTTGTTCTACTTTTGTTGCAATAAAAAAAAGTATAGATCCTAGTTTATAATTGAGCAAGAGTAACAATATCAAGTTTGAAGTCCAGATTTGAAAGGATGTGCAGTGTAAAAAGGCCACACTGCAGCCACTAAAACAATATCATCAGAATCATCTCCTTTTTTGTCGTTGATTTTCTGTGCATTTGGCACTGTTGGCAAATTGCATTGCAGTTCAATGTGATCATATGAAAAAGACAACATTGATTTAAATAATGAATTAAGGTAAGTGTGTTTCATTAAAGAACTCTCAAACTGATGTACAGTACTTGACAGTTTGAAATGTTTTAGTGTTCAAAGTTTTTTTTTTTATTGTCTTCTGGATACACATGTTCAGGGAAATGCACATATGCACATGTATCACTTCTGATAAACTGCAATATATTCATAGTGAACGTGAAGTCATCTTTGGTCAGAGGTTAGGATCCGGCGCATGCCGATATGCGCCTTTTAATATGTTACTTTTCCATCTTCCTTCCTGCTCCGCAGCACAACACAGCACCACCGTCTGAGTGATGGGAACGACTTGGCTCACTAAGAAGTGTGATTTAAAAGTAAGGAAGATGAAGGAAAGATGACTTTAATTCATACTCACTATGATCATGTTTTTACCATTTAGCTCACAATTAAGACACATTCTTTAGAACCTTTACAAAGCAAGCATGTGAACTGGCTGCGGCAGCAACTTATATGACAGTCATGGCGTATTCATGCACACTGCATGACTTGCTGTAAGAATAAATTCCATTTCTTGTCAAACACGGAAGTGAAGCGATCAGGTGTTTGAGCATCTTGTCTTTATGCAACACACTATGCACACTCACACGTTTGGAGCTAACATTATCAAAAATATGTAACATTATTGGCATTATTTGTCATTATTCCTTTTTTCCGCACTAAGAAAGATGTAGGTGTGTCGTGCACTGAGAGACAGATTTGAGGCAGCTGAGAGGCCTCGGATTGGTGGAATATTGAAGTTCTACAAATGTTTATCTTTACACTTGGCGAGAGATTTAGTGCTCACATTTGGTTGGTTGGTTAAAGTTTATTTCGAACATGTATACAATTTCAATATGATACATCACATATTTTTATTTGTATTTACAACATGTCCGAAAAGGAGTAGGAAGTAGCAGAGCTATCCTACCCCTTTTCTACCTTATAGCAATTCCAGTACTAACACATGTTCACTTCCTGTTCTTCATTTGTACATAATTTACAATTATGTACAAATGAATAGAACAGTTGTATACATAAATAGTTAAGTCAGTTATGATTCACATAATGAGATGAATAATTTATAATTTTCAATAAATTCAATGCGTTTGTCATAATTATTCTCTGTACTTTGTAATCACGTGTAGTTTGTATGGTTTCTTGAAGTGAATTGTATTAATGCTTTGTTTGATTTCTTTGCTTAATCCATTTCATAATTGAATCCCACATACTGATATACTAAAGGTTTTAAGGGTTGTACGTGCATAAAAACGTGCAATTATTATAATTTTTACTTTTCTCCTCCTTTTTGTTCATTATTTATTTTAAATGTTATGTTGATTGCTTTTTGTTTTATTTTAAATGAATGAAATCAAACAAAGAAGCAAATGTTTTAAGTTGCATTTTCCCCTAATGTTATAGTTCTCCTCTTTTGTTGAGAACATTTGTTGTACATTCTTGGGTAGCAGGTTATAGTTCGCTTTGTACATAATTTTAGCTGTTTGCAAATTCACCAAATCATTGAATTTCAATATTGTTGATCTAATAAATAAATTGTTTGTATGTTCTCTGTATCCAACATTATGTAACATCGTACTTTTGTAAAGTTTTGCCCATATTTCTGCACAATAACTCAGTCAGATATAGTTACACTAGCTAGCAGTAGAGAATATGGAGTGATTTTCGGTCTAGAACACATTTAGCTTTATAAATTATTGAAATATTTCTTGCTACTTTATGTTGTATATTTTTTACATGACGTTTCAAGTTTGTTTTATCATTTATTATTACACCTAAAAACGTGTTTTCTTTTGCCATTTCAATATCTACTCCGTCTATTTGTATTTGTGTTTGACTTTCTCTTCTACTGTTATCGAAAAGCATTATTTAAGTTTTACTGAGATTCAAAGATAGTCTGTTTTTGTCAAACCATCTTTTTAATTTGTTAATTTCTTCTATTATTATTTGTATTAGCTTTTGTGTGTTCTCTTCTGAACAAAACGCAGTTGTATCATCTGCAAAAAATACTAACTTTAAGTCTTTTTATAACTTTATAATTGTCGTTTATATAAAGATTGGACAATTTTGGTCGCAGTATTGATCCCTGAGCTACGCCACGAGATATTTTCAGCTCTGTAGACGTGTGTTCGCCTTGCTTCACGTATTGCTTCCTGTTGGTTAAGTAGTTCTTTACCCAGTTCAAGACGTGCACTCCATACCATTCTAATTTATTAATTAAGAATTAATGATTAATTGTATCAAATGCTTTTGTCAGATTCATAAATACTACTGCTGCACACTGTTTGTCATCTATTGCATTGGTAATCGCTTCTGTTATTTTGATTAATGCCATTGATGTTGAAATGTTAGGTCTGTATCCATATTGATTCTCTGCGAGTGATCCACTTTTGTTTATAAATTTGTCCAGTCCGGTATTGAATAATTAAATGTTTTTTTTTTTTAAATTGTGTAAGTAATTCATAAATTAGTGTTTGTCTCCAGTGTTTTAAATTGGTACAACTTTTGCTATTTTCATTTTGTCTGGGAATGTGCCTGTTTGATAGGTTACTGATATAAGGTTATGAAATTCCTTCGATAACTCTTTTGATCGCATTCATATCTATTCTGTGGAAGTCAGTTGAGGTCTTAGATTTACATTTCTTTAGGATTTAGATTATTTCCTCTTTTGTCACATTTTTGACGAACATGGAGTTGAGGTTTATATCTATTGTGTCATTTAAGTCCTTAACAGACACAGTTTTTAGAATGTTTTGCTCTAGTTTTGTTCCATTATTTACGAAGTACTTATTAAAGCATTCTGCTACTTCATTCATATTGTCCTGTTTTGTTTGTCCATCTAAAAAGTATTAAGGATGATCCTTTTTAGCACTATTTTTATAATGTTATTTAGGGATGCCCCCAAGTTGCTCTCATGTTGTTTTTGTTATTATCTAATAATTGACTGTAATATTGTTTTCTGCATGTTCGTCGTATGCCAGTGAGCTTGTTCTTATATGTTTTGTACTTGTTTTCAGCCTAATAATTTTCCTATAAAACGTATTTTTCTTGTTGCAAGCATTTTTCAGTCCTTTTGTCATCCACGGTTGTTTGTTCTTCTTTTGTTTCTTACTAAATTGTTTGCATGGACAATGATTGTCATACAGCATGAAATAAACTATCATATGCTTCATTTACATCATCTATACCAGTGGTTCTCAAATGGGGGTACACGTACCCCTGGGGGTACTTGAAGGTATGCCAAGGGGTACGTGAGATTTTTTAAAAATGTCTGTCAAAAAGAACTGTGAAAAGAAATGCAACAATGCAATATTCAGTGTTGACAGCTAGATTTTTTGTGGACATGTTCCATAAATATTGATGTTAAAGATTTCTTTTTTTGTGAAGGAATGTTTAGAATTAAGTTCATGAATCTAGTTGGATCTCTATTACAATCCCCAAAAGGGCACTTTAAGTTTTAGATTACTTCTATGTGTAGAAATCTTTATTTATAATTGAATCACTTGTTTATTTTTCAACAAGTTTTTAGTTATTTTTATATCTTTTTTTCCAAATAGTTCAAGAAAGACCACAACAAATGAGCAATATTTTGCACTGTTATACAATTTAATAAATCAGAAACTGATGACATAGTGCTGTATTTTACTTCTTTATCTCTTTTTTTCAACCAAAAATGCTTTACTCTGATTAGGGGGTACTTGAATTAAAAAATTTTTCACAGGGGTACATCACTGAAAAAAGGTTGAGAACCACTGATCTATACTGTACACATTGTGCCAACGTTGTTCCCTCAGATCAGTTATTAAAATGTCATTCTTTCCTCGGTGCATAGTCTTTGAAATGTTTTTTGTCATCTTTGTTCCTGTTCCTGTAGTTTCCTTCATAGATTGTAAAAACTGGTAGGTGATCACTGATGTCAAAAATAAGCAGACCACTTATAGTATTATTGTCAAAAACATTAGTAAAAATATTATCAATAAGTGTGGCACAATGTCCTTTGATTCTGCTTGGCCATGTGATTTTAGGATATGAACTTATGCTATACATTGTACATACAACTAATCCATATTATCAACAGCAAATTACATGTTTTTTACTACTTTGTAATGCAAGTCTTTCATCATATCAATTGCAACACCGCCTCCATTCTTGTTTGCTCTGTTAATTCAGTTCATATACTTACAGTTCGATATTTTGCCCTTTCCATGTTTCCAATATAGCGATCACTATGAATGGTTCTTTGAATAGTCCCAAAAACTTAATCATATTGTTATAATTCTGCAGTTAAGGTGAATACTAGACAATGTATTATTGATGACTACCCTACTGTCACTGTGTTAGAATAATTATGTCTAAGTTATCACACAACTCTTATGCTTAAAGGCCGTTGCTATAGTTATTATCAATTGTGCTGAAATTTTACTTTTCTATCTGTGCAAAGGGACAACTCGCAATCTTGGATTGCGAGTCGTCTCGTATCAGTGTTTGTGTCCAGACCTGGCACAGTGTTGGCGAACATCAAGTACTGTGACGGAGACAAAGCAGAGACAGGGAGATATAACGAGTGTCAGCACATTTGCATTTCTGAATAATCATATATTGTGTCTAACCGAGGCTGCTGAAGTTACCCACCTTCCTTCAGAAGCAGCCTCAGTGATGTAACCAGGGACCTCCCAAATAAATACAGGAGCATGTGGGACTGTACCTTAGAGCGTAGGTTGGAACTGTAACTAAGTCTACAGCCCAATACGTCTCTCCTCATTGAGCAAAATGTAACTCTGTCTCTGCATGATTCTTTGCTTCTTGTCTGTTTAATATATGTTATCAGTGTTTGAATCTGACACACTGTCAATGAAAAACCTATACAAAAACTGTTACAGAATACAAATACCTAAGACTTATACTTGACCCCTCCCTCGATTTCAAAAGACATTTAAAAAACATGACAAAAACACTTGAATATAATCTAGCCACCTTCAAAGTATACGAAATTTGCTCTCCGTTGAGGCACTAAAAGCTACTTAAATGCTGTCACACTTCTCTTATTGTATTCTTAGCTGGCCTCAAGCAAACAAAACAACCATTGAGCCATTAGAATCCATCTACAAACACGCCCTTAAAATTATGGACAGCAACAAAAAGTCAACAATGTCATCACGTCGGAGTTGCTCCCGGGCCGCCGCCGGTGCTTCTTGCTCGACCCCGCTGCTGGAATTGCTCCGGAATGCGGTTTTGCTCCAGCCGCTCGCTCAGGGATTATCACCCTCTGCTGTTAGCCACCCTCTGCTGCTTGCCAGCCTCTCGTTGTCCGGACCACGATGGAGAAGTGTAGCTGCACCAAGAGGGATGTCGAAAGAAGGGTTGTCTAGCAGCTATCACAGGTCCGCTTTGCTCGTTACCGGCAGTGTACATAGCTCAGATCAAAAGCAAACAAATCCAGTCTGAAATCCAAGAGCACCAACAAATCTTGCAAGGGTCTTTCTCCAAAAAAGCTTTCAAAAAAGTCCAAAATAAAAGTGAGTAATCCAGGAAAAAATTGTAAAAATGTCTAGGGCTAGGTAGGAGGGTTCGAGCATACTTGACAGAAAGTGAGGAAAAAAACATTCAGGTTTATATTGAACATTTATGTTTAGATTTAACATGTAGGTTTAGTTTTAACAGTTAGTGCTTACATTTATATTCAATATTTACACTTAAGATTAAGATTCAGATTTAACATTTAGGTTTATATTTAACATTTAGATTTAAATTTAACATTTGGATTTAGATTTAAGATTTAGCTTTAGATTTAACATTTAGCGCTCATATTTTGATTTAAGATTTCGATTTAACAGCTGAATTTAACATTTGGGTTTAGATTTCAAATTCAATTTTAACATTTAGGTTTAGATTTAACATTTAGATCTAGATTTAAGAGTTAGATTTAACATTTAAGATGTAATGTTTACATTTAGATTTAATATTTAGATTTAAATGTAACATTTAGATTTAGATTGAATGTTTACATTTAGATTTTACATTTAGATATAGATTCAATATTTAGGTCTTGGGAGAAAAGTGAGCTAAATATGAGAAATGTATCTGCTAGAAAAATGTGACTGAACTTATACATTCAGCAACCCATTTCCTAAACGTATAGTGACGATGATGAGGATGTGATAATGTTTCTTAGTTTTTGTTTTCACCACTCACGGACAAAAAAACATATATGGTCAGTTTGTTGAACTGGATTGTCTACTTTATATATATATATATATATATATATATATATATATATATATATATATATATATATATATATATATATATATATATATATATATATATATATATATATATATATATATATGTATATATATATATATATATATGTATATATATATATATATACATATATATATATATATATACATATATATATATATATTATGGGCAACAACAAAAAGTCAACAATGTCATCACGTCGGAGTTGCTCCCGGGCATATATATATATATATATATATATATATATATATATATATATATATATATATATATATATATATATATATATATATATATATATATATATATATATATATATATATATATATATATATATGTATATATATATATATATATACATATATATATATATATATATACATATATATATATATATTATGGGCAACAACAAAAAGTCAACAATGTCATCACGTCGGAGTTGCTCCCGGGCATATATATATATATATATATATATATATATATATATATATATATATATATATATATATATATATATATATATATATATATATATATATATATATATATATATATATATATATATTATGGACAACAACAAAAAGTCAACAATGTCATCACGTCGGAGTTGCTCCCGGGCATATATATATATATATATATATATATATATATATATATATATATGTATTATTATTTTTGTTTTGTTTTGTTTTTTTTTTTAAAGTAAAATGGTCATGTTTTTTGCACCAACAACAGCATTTGGTTAAAACATGTAATTTGTAAAAACAGTAACTGCCCTAAAAAGTGTTTGATAATTAGTACCCCATCAATTATCAATATGTGTCGCTCATGCAGGGGACAGTTGACCCAAGTAGAGTAAACACACCGGAGAAGAGCACACAATCACACTAGCATCTGCAATAGCACAGCACTTCAGGAGGATCAAGAGCTCCAAACTCTTTTTAGAAAAAAAGATGGCAAAAAATGCTATTCAAGTGTTCCATTAGGAAGAATTTGACAAAACAAAGACGACATGAGAAGACTGAGAGCAAAATAGACGTTTTTAAACCTCTTCAAACGAATGATCGGTAAGATGTCGGTCTGGAAATGTGTTGCTAATGTTCATAATGGTCATGGTATTTCATACATACACAGTATTTTTGTACATTTTCCATTTTTGTAATTGGTCTCACAGTGCTGACTGTAAAATGTTATTTGTCAGAGACCAATATTAGGGATTAAATGACACAGCTGTACAAAAGTGTTCATTAGATATTAGGGATGTTACTGTATCACAATCTCACAGTATGATATTATAACGGTAATAAGGCCACTGTACAATATTATTGTGGTATATGTCAAAAAAAAAGGTGCCATAGTGTGTAAAATTAAGTGGTGGGGATGTTTAGGATAAACACACTTACTGTAATTGAACACAAATATATGTTATATACATAATCATAACTACAAACATGTATTTTTAAGAGCAAATAATGGTGCAGCAATATCCAGTGTTACAAGCAAATATTAAAAACTTACAGTTGATGTCTTTAAAATGACAATATAAACATCAAATGGAACAAGTATTGTTCACTTTAGTGCAGTGTTTCTTAACCTGGGTTCGATCAAACCCTAGGGGTTCGGTGAGTCGGCCTCAGGGGTTCGGTGGAGCCTCCGCCATCAAGCCACACCCGACTCATCGTGTAATAAAAACGTCTCCCTATGGCGTATTATGGATACCCCCAAACAATGTTCCCTCTAATTTTCCATCTGATTTGCAGGTGTGTTAATTTGTTGTGAGTTCACGAACTGTGTAGGTTTTGCCAGTGATGTTCATGCACGGTTCATTTTGTGCACCAGTAAAAAAACATAGAAATTTGTCTTGAATTTAAAAAAAAAATAAACATTTTATTTTTCACTAAAAAAAAGGTTTGGTGAATGCGCATATGAAACTGGTGGGGTTCCGTACCTCCAACAAGGTTAAGAACCACTGCTTTAGTGTCTTTCAGCTTTTACTTTATGAATGTCCTCTACAGTGGACATGCTTCATATCAGTTTGGAAAATGCAGTTTCTCAGAAAAGTTAATTAACTATTTAATTTTAAAAAGTGTAAATACTTCACAAACGGATGTTTAGCTTCGCTGGCTTCAAATATATTTTTTGGGTGACAGTTTATGAGGTGGCGACTTGTCCAGGGTGTACCCTGCCTTTTATCCCAGTGAAGCTGGGATAGGCTCCATTCCCACCACGACATCGAAGGAGATGAGGTAGAAAATGTATGGATGGATTGAGAATTTGTCAAGTAGTTTTTTAGTTTATTCGTATCGGGGTTAACAGGTTTATTAATGTTTTTGTCTATTTCACTCTGTGCGTCGCAAAGTGATCCGTTGGCTCTGTGTCGCCTCCGAAACGCTTGCTTTGCAGAACGCAGACTTTTTTACCTCCGCCAAAGAGGTTATGTTTTCGGCAGTATTTGTTTGTGTGTTTGTTAGCAACGTCACTCAAACATATACAGGCGGATTTTGATGACATTTTCAGGAAATATCCACAAAAAACAATTCCTCGTACCTACTACAAAAACTTCACTTCCTGCTTACGGTGTTCCACGCCCCCACCTTGTCGGTTCCGTGCTGCGCAGAGGATTCTGGCAGATGTATTTTTTTCACACCCCGCCAACACTACCGCGCTCGAAAAAAACTATACTCACCAAGTTTTCGTTTGATAAGGTCACACTTTAAAGCATAATTTTAAATCGCAATACTGCTGTATCTACAATCCCGTTACATCCCTACTAGTTATAAATTCTGTGCGTAGCAGATAGGTGAAAAAAAATCACAAGAGCTCAAGCAAAGAATGACATCATGGGAAACGACATATACAATTATCACATGTGCGTACGTCAAAGCCAGCAAGTGAGGTGTGATGAAGTAGCATCGATTTGAGGGGCATGTTTTCATCCTTTCACCTTGGCCCTCTGTTGACGGTTAATCACAATTTCTAATTTCTCTTTACATCTTGTCATTTTCCAATTTATAGCAGTTACAAACACATTGAATTCGCTACCTGTTCCAAATTTGTACATTATTTAAACTATATAAATAATAAATAATACATTTCCCAAAACTGTTACATAAATTGTAATTCATTTAGTGAGATGAATAAGATTATCTCATTTTCAATAAGGTTCAAAATGTTTGTCAGAACTCTTCGTAATTGTACTACTACTTTGTAAACACTTGAGTTTGAACAGTTTCTTCAACTTGATCATATTAGTACTTTGTTTGATTCATTTGCTTAATCCATTTCATAATTTAATTCCACATACTGATATACTAAAGGTTATACGTGAGTGTTGTAGGCGCATACAAATGTTTTAAATTACATTTTTCTCTAAGGTTATTTTTCTCCTCGTTTGTTGAGAAGAATTGTTGTGTGTTGATTGTAGTTTTCTTTGTACATAATTTTAGCGGTTAGCAAATTAACTAAATCACTGAATTTCAATATTTTTGATTGAATAAAGGCTTTGAGTCCTCGATATTCAACGTTATGTATTACTCTGACTGATCTTTTTTGTACACAGTTAGTGAATTAAGTGTACTGATGAGCCAGTCCTCAAACATTTCAATACTTGACTTAGGTGTTCTATATATACAGATGATCAATACATTTGTACTTTTTTCATGACATACTTCAATGGTTATACATTTTAGGATACTATAAGTAACAAAGGACATATTTTTTACCACTTTGTAGTTTAGATTATTCATTATGTACACCGCTACTCCTCCTCTGTTCTTGTTGGTTCTGTTGATGTAATTTAGTTCATATCCTTCGAGATCAAAATCTATTCCTTTTTTACATCGATCCATGTGTCTGCGATAGTGATTACTTTGAAGAATGTGTTGAATTGTTCCAAAAAAGGCTTCATGTTGTTGTAGTTTGTGTACAAGCTCCTGCTGTTGAAATGAATAATCGTCAGTTTGTTGTCATATATAATGTTGCTAGTATATTTTTCATCAGTATAATAAATACAACTAGATGAAGCAATTTAAGTGTAAATTGAGTGTGAAGGTCCAATGCGGAAGCTGAAATGAAATGCTGATGGAATGTAGAATGAATGTAAGAATAGTTCAAATGTAGAAATGGTTTGAATATTGAAAAATGGCTGAAATTGTGAAATGATTTAATTGTTGAATGCTAAAATGGTTTGAATGTTGACGAGCTCACGCTGAATGCTGGTTTGAAGGTTAAAGTAGTTTAAAAGTTAAAAATGGTTTGAAAGGTGAAAAGCTGAAGTTCTACTGGAATGTAGTCCGAATCTTAAAATGTTAACTGTTGGTAAAACTAGATGAGTCAAAGAGAACAAAAAAAAAACACATTTCATGATTATTAGCTCTAAATGTATAAAATTTGCAAAAATGTTGGTATACAAAGCAGAAGAGCTAGCATACTTCTAAGATGGCGACAAGTAACGAAATCCATGTTCATTTGATTAAAAAGTACAAAGTTAGCTTAAACGCCTGCAAAAAATGTTAGCATGCCAACATTAACATGATAACAGGGGAACAGCGAGCTTACTCCTTAAATAGCATCAAGTAATAAAATATATGATTATTATCTATAACTTATAAAATTAGCTAAAATGCTAGCATGCTAAAGTTTGATGCTAGTATTACCATGCTAACAGGTGAAGGGCTAGAAAACCTTTAAGATGGCGCCAAATAACGAAATCCATGAATATAAGGTTAAAAAGTACGATACTAGCTGGAATTCTAGCATAAAACATAAAGCATGCCAACATTAGCATTGTAACACGCTAATGGTAGCATGCTAATATTAAAATGCTAACAAGAGAACAGCTAGAATACTTTTAAAATGGTTGAAAGTGTGTGGATATGGAGGTAGTTTGTATATTGCCCATTAGTTCTCAATAGGGGAAAATTCCTGGAAATACCGGGTAATCAGGGAATTTTTATACCAGAGAAACATGTTGACTTGAATGTCAAGGGTAAGTGGAGTGTTTGGATGTTGGAACGGTTCGAATCAGATGAGAAATATAGGATATGCGGTCGATTGTATACTTCCCATGCATTGTCAATGGGGAGAGCATGACCGGAAAATCCGGGAAAACCGTGAATTTTGGAAAATGGAAAACATGTTTTGCATTCGATATATGGGAAAAGGTATTGTGTGAGGATGGTTGAAATGTTGCAATTGGGTTTAAAAAATTTGAACATTTTAAGTATTTAGGGCATTGTAGAACTATAAATACATACATTTATTTGAACGGTAATTACCCGGAAATTTCTGGCAAACCATTTTAAGAAAATGTTATTCTAGCACAATTGTCTTAGTTTATATGAATGGCTTGGTATTGACATTTTTTGAATCGGTTGAAAAATGTTGCCGTAGTAACAGTTTGAATTGAGAATTAGTATTTCGGAATTCCTGGAATTTGGGGGAAAACTGGGAATTTTTAGGACAAATTAAATCACTATTTTTGTTGTCCTTGTTATGTTAAATGTTTTGATGGTAGAATGTTTGGAATTAGTTGAAAAATGTAGACTGTGAAAACTTTCCAGCAATAGGTGAAAATAGGACTTTGGAAAACCAGAAATTCTGGGAATTCCTGCAATTTTGGGGAACCTAAAAATTTGCTAGTTTCAATTACCAGGATGAGTGGAATGTGTTAAAGGTGGAATTGTTTGAATTGTTTGAAAAATTTGGAAATTGTGGAAGGTTAAAAAAATTGCCCAATCATTTTCAATGGGAAAAATGTTCAGGGAATCTGGGAAATCTGGGAATTTGTAAAACTTTTTTTTTTAAGTCCCAACAATTCCTGAACAGGTCGAACATTTGGAAGTTGGAACGGTGTGGATTGGATGAACAGGGATAAAGTTATGCTGAGCCAAAAAGTGGTGGAATAATGATAAAAAATAAAAGTGTGACTACTTGTAGCATTCACACAATTATTACTGTTGTGGGAGAAAAAAACGTATCTGGATTTCATATCATTCTCCAAATACTGTTTTTTATGTTCTTTGTTGCAGAAGTTTTTCAGTACCATGTGTTTGTGTTCAGCAATCATTTGTGTTGTTTCGATAATGTCCATGAGTGTTGGTGGATATGCTCCTAAATCCAGGTCTTTTTGTTCAGTAATCCTGTAGTTGTTGATCTTGTACGTTGATGTTACTTTTCCGTCAGACTCCATTATCGTTGTCATTGTTGTCGAGAAGGTGTCAACTTGAATATGTGTCGAGATCCTTGATGTTTTTGACAACAAGTATCTTGATTCTGGACCTCCATTCAGCTGGATGTAGTTTTGAGGCTCCAAGTTCCCTGAATTGTTCCCTGCTTCCTCAAGTCGCGTGATTTTTTGGGGGCCATTTTAGCATTACGTTTGGTCAGGCGCTCACTCATGTACACATTTGTACCCATTAGCTTCTCTCCCTGTTTCAGCAGTACCATTTTTGATTTTCTGTTAGCAAGTTAAAGTTAAAGTACCACTGATAGTCACAAACACACTATCAGTGGTGTGGTGAAATTACCCTCTGCATTTGACCCATCCCCTTGTTCCCACCCCCTGGGAGGTGAGTTAGCAGTGAGCAGCAGCGGTGGCCATGCTCGGGAATAATTTTGGTGATTTTACCCCCAATTCCAACCCTTGATGCTGAGTGCCAAGCAGGGAGGTAATGGTTCCCATTTTTATAGTCTTTGGTATGACTCGGCCAGGGTTTAAACTCACAGCCTACCAATCTCAGGACGGACACAAGGATTCAGTGGGATGTATGTATCGATGGTATTAGGCTGAATTCCAATTCTCCCTTCATCTACTTGACCCTCCCCATTGGTTCTAGCATCTTGTGCAATAGCGAAGCATTGCAAATACGCAGAGGTGGGTAGAGTAGCGAGAAATTGTACTCAAGTAAGAGTACTGTTACTTTAGAGATTTATTACTCAAGTAAAAGTAAGGAGTAGTCACCCAAATATTTACTTGCGTAAAAGTAAAAAGTATATTTGTGAAAAAACTACTGAAGTACTGAGTAACTGATGAGTAACCTGTTCGTTTAATGATGACGGCCACAAATAATGCACAAAAACATAAAAATAGCAATGAGCAAATTCAGAGCCAGGAATATCTCTTAAGCAACTAAAACAATAATAAATATTAAATAATAATACCTTAAAATAAGATAAAAATAAGGCAAATTGAGCCACAATAACTTAAAAGCACCATAGGCTCAGTAGGCATTGATTGATTGATTGATTGAAACTTGTATTAGTAGATTGCACAGTACAGTACATACTCCGTACAATTGATCACTAAATAGTAACACCCCAATAAGTTTTTCAACGTTAATCAATTACTTAATAAATGACCAAGTCGAGGTGGTCTACCTCATATATACATATACATACACACACATATCATATATATATATATATATATATATATATATATATATATATATATATATATATATATATATATATATATATATATATATATATATATATATATATATATATATATATATATAATATATATATATACATACATTTATATATACAGTATATAATTTATATTTATTTATTTTGCCGTTTTTGTTCACATGTTAAAGGTGTTTTAATGAATATACATGCATGTTTAACATATAGATTCCTTTCTTTCATGAAAACAAGAATATAAGTTGGTGTATTACCTGATTCTGATGACTTGCATTGATTGGAATCAGACAGCAGTGCTGATAACATCCACATTTTCAAATGGAGGAGAAAAAAAGTTCCTCCTTTCTGTCTAATACCACATGAAAGTGGTTGGTTTTTGGCATCTTATTTGTCCAGCTTCCATATTCGTTTGTATACACTTTACAAGAAATACATTGGCGGCAAACTCCGTAGCTTGCTAGCTTGTTTGCGCTGGCTTTCGGAGACTCTTATTTTGTTAGCGCAGGCGCGATGGAGCGGCACTTTTATTGTGAAAACAGGAACTGTGCAGTCAGTCTTTAGGCTTTTGACGGGAAGTACGGTTGAAATAAAAAAAGTGTCTTTTTTCCTTCACACTTTTGATTGATTGATTGAAACTTTTATTAGTAGATTGCACAGTACAGTACGTATTCCGTACAATTGACCACTAAATGGTAACACCCGAATACATTTTTCAACTTGTTTAAGTGTGACTGTCATGTGACCGCCTGACTCTGTTTGATTGGTCCAACGTCACCAGGGACTGCATCTGATTGGTGAAACGGAGTCAAACGTCACCAGTGACTGCATCTGATTGGTGAAATGCAGGCATGCGTAGATCCTACTTTGAAAGTCTGTCTGACAAAGCAAAACAAACAAAACGTGCATTAACAGATCGATAAAAATCCGTAACGAGTAGCGAGCCGAATGTAGATAAATGGAGCGGAGTAAAAGTAGCGTTTCTTCTCTATAAATATACTCAAGTAAAAGTAAAAGTATGTTGCATTAAAACTACTCTTAGAAGTACAATTCATCCCAAAAGTTACTCAAGTAAATGTAACGGAGTAAATGTAGCGTGTTACTACCCACCTCTGCAAATACGCCCCATTGCATACGGACGTCGCTCGAGTCTTGCTACATCATCAACCTTCGCCGTTTGCCAGCAGATGCAACGAATGTGTCAAAACGTGGACTTTGGGGTGTTGTGTTTTTCCGGAATGCAAAGGAAAGTTGGCGCGGGCAAGGCGTGAAGGAAAGGACATGTTTATTTTTACACTAACAAAAAGAACAAACGAAAAGCGCGCACAAGGCGGAAGTACAAAAACTTGGCTAATGAAACAAAAACTTGCACAAAGGAAAAAACTATAAACATGAAATATACAACACTTACTGTGGCATAAAAAACGTGCAGGGAACAATGGCTTGGAATGAAAGGTAGCAGAGGTAGTAAGGATAATGTCACCAGGACGATCAACAGAAAAAGACAGGCTTAAATAACAGTGACATGATTAGTGACAGGTGGGCGAGTGCAAAGCGTGAGACAGGTGCGTGACATGAGGACAGGTGAAAACTAATGGGTTGTCATGGAAACAAAAACAATGGAGCGTAAACAGAAACTAAAGAGTCCAAAAACCAAACATAACTAAACAAAACAAAACATGATCCAAAAGACATGACAGAATGTTTGTATATTTTCAAGATGCTGTCACACGTGATGTCCGGCTTTCCTTGTGCTCTTCTTATTTTCTTTCGCTGTCTTTATTAGGAAGAAGGCTGTCGAGAAGACAACGTTTTTGGCAAAATATGCGAGTGCTGGCGCATCAGCTTGCGCTGTGTAAATTGTGCTTAATTGTGTATTTGTGTTTGAAGCCTATATTTACGTGCAGAAGTATAGGTCTGAAGTCTGACTACAACCATAGGTGTCATTCTTATAAAAATCATTAATTACGCATATTACTCACACTTGTCTGGGTTTCTGGTCTGCCATCTTTCTCCTTGCACTTGATAGTGTGGGGAGGTTGCGAGCTTACTTTGCTTCGAGGGAGGTGCCTCGTCATTCCCTCCTACCTAACGGATAATTTGAATGCCTAGTAATTGGCATACATACGCAAAACCAAGGAGGAAGGGCAAGAACAAGGGCAGAGGATTGGCATTCAAATTGAGCCTTAATGTTGATGTCAATTTCCTTTGATTGCAAAAAGTTGACTACTTGTTGCTCTGCTGAGGCGACATCTATATCATCTGGTTCTCCTCTATTATCCACAGCTCTTGTGTAGGACCTTGGTTTAATGATATCAAAATTATATCAGTCATCTGTTTATCCTGATCCATTTCATTTATACTATTCTTCAGAATGATGTCATCTTGTTTCTCTGCAATATTTTCCTCTGGGAGAATCGTCACTTGTTCTCCCTTTTCACGTTATTCTGGGTTTGCAAGATTTCTATGTTTTCTTGTAGGCTTCTCATATCTTCTTTCTCTTCTGGTCTTGAACTTGCCACATGTGCTTTCAGGTTGTCTATTTTTGTAACACCAATGGGATGTCTTGCTTCCCTTGGTGTCCTGTTTGCAGAGACTCATTTGACGAGACTGAATGTGGCGGGCTTTGAGATTTTTGCTGGGGTTTTGCCATTGTAGCATTAGCAGTAGTATTTTTAAGGAAATGTATTCGCAAAAAATGGCAAGACAACAAAGGACATCCTTAGGCAGAAATGCTGTTATTTTTGTTTTACTATTAATAACATACAGTAATACAGTAATCCCTTGTATATCGATGTTAATTTGTTGCAGACGAGACCCCGATTAATGAATTTCTTCAAAGTAGGAACCATTAATTATAAATTGAATATGTTCATAGCTATAGCATAAACATACAAGTTTACTACCTTTAAAATTAATTTTCAACATTATGAGACTCTGTAGACACAAATTAACACCCCATTGTCACATATTCATTCTTTTAATCCAATGCTTCCTGTGGCTATGATAATGAAAAGTGCGCTCTGATTGGTTTGGTCAATTCAGGGACCAATATTACGGTAGTATTAATATTTTCAATTCATTTAGTCATTTTAATGCTTGAAAATTATAGTTTTAGGGTAAAAAGGTTGTCGAATATGCTTAAAAATACCAAATAAAATCTGCGATGTGGTGAAGCTGCAATTATTGAAGCTCAATGTGGTGAGGAACAACTTTATTGTCAATAGGGCTTATTATAATAACCCACTGTGATACACTAGGAATTGTGGTATAGTATTTCACTGTGTTTTTATTACCGTATTTAAGATCTTTAAAATAAATGGTGCCCTTGGCCTACTTAAAAATGGGTGAGGTCTTTTTTTGGTCTATCCTAGAAACTCTAAGAGAACAAGCACAGCAGTGATACCTTACATACAAAACATACTGGGATCAGAGCACAGAATATAATACTATGCCTGCTCCAGTTCATTATCTAACAGCCACATAACATAATTTAACATTTCCTTTGTGTTCAGGGACACTGTGGCAATTAGCTAACAAGTGGGTCATCCATTAGCCAGGCCCGTGGCCCTGTGAGAGATATGAGCCTCCAGGGCAACACTCAACAATCCCCTCTAATAGAATGGCTAAGAGAGAGAGTCCATTAGTAAACATTTAGGAAACCACTGAGAAGGCAGGTCTCCACGGGTAATTATATTACTGATTATTTACAACAAATACACTTGGCACTTCATTGTGCTTTGTACCTTATTCCCATTTATCTCCTTCTTAACAAGGCTTTGCTTTCCTGACATTTACTGATACAGGCGTATCACAGTCCACATTTGTTTAAACGCCATTTTCAGGAGGAATTAATTATGTATACATCGTATTTTCCGGTTTATAGAGCTTACCCATTGAATTTTAGAAGACAAAAATATGTTTCCATGTATTAGCCGCACTGGACTAAAAGCTGCAGATACATACTGGCACAAAAGATTTTATAAAGTTTAAAGTAAAGTTAAAGTACATTACAGTTGGTACAAAAAGTGGCTGCAAGGCTTTTGACAAAAACAAGAAAGTTTGATCATATTACGCCTATACTGGCTCACCTGCACTGGCTTCCTGTGCACTTAAGATGCGACTTTAAGGTTTTACTACTTACGTATAAAATACTACACGGTTTAGCTCCAGCCTATCTTGCCGATTGTATTGTACCATATGTCCCGACAAGAAATCTGCGTTCAAAGAACTCCGGCTTATTAGTGATTCCCAGAGCCAAAAAAAAGGCTGCGGGCTATAGAGTGTTTTCTATTCGGGCTCCAGTACTCTGGAATGCCCTTCCGGTAACAGTTAGAGATGCTACCTCAGTAGAAGCATTTTAGTCCCATCTTAAAACTCATTTGTATAATCTAGCCTTTAAATAGACCCCCCTTTTTTTAGACCAGTTGATCTGCCGTTTCTTTTCTTCTCTCCTCTTCTCCCCTGTCCCTTGCGAGGGGGAGTTGCATAGGTCCGGTGGCCATGGATGAAGTGCTGGCTGTCCAGAGTCGGGACCCCGGGTGGACCACTAGCCTGTGCATCGGTTGGGGACATCTCTGCGCTGCTGACCCGTCTCCGCTCGGGATGGTTTCTTGTTGGCCCCGCTGTGGACTGGACTGCCGCTGATGTGTTGGATCCACTGTGGACTGGACTTTCACAATGTTATGTCAGACCCACTCGACATCCATTGCTTTCGGTCTCCCCTAGAGGGGGGGGGGGGGGGGGGGTTACCCACATATGCGGTCCTCTCCAAGGTTTCTCATAGTCATTCACCAACGTCCCACTGGGGTGAGTTTTTCCTTGCCCGTATGTGGGCTCTGTACCGAGGATGTCGTTGTGGCTTGTACAGCCCTTTGAGACACTTGTGATTTAGGGCTATATAAATAAACATTGATTGATTGATTGATTGAAGTACATACCTTGATTGTTTTCAAATGGTGCCTTTCACACAGCAGTAAAATGGCAGATCAAACTAAACAGAAGTCATTGGACCCACGAGCTGCAGATTTAATCAGCTAAACAGATTTAATAACTCTATGGTGACGTTTTGGTGAATTTACCAAACTGAAACAATATTTAAAGAGTGCCAATGTAAGCTAATAATACTAACCAAGAGACATGTGTACACTTGTTAGCATATTTGCTAATGTTAACGACACTAGCTTGATTACATTATGATAGCATGTACAAATTTGCATGAACATACTCCTACAGACAACACACATGGAACGGTTTGGTAAGTATGAATTGGTTTACTTATTTTGTAAAAACTTACAAACAGTGCTTGGAGTATATTACTTCCGGTTTAAGGCACAAAACAGAAAATAAATTATTAACCCGCAGCACCTGCAGTGAACGAACTCATCCAAAAGATGGCGTCATAGCACAAACAATAACACACCTTTTCTGTGTCTCTGTCGGTGTGATCTGAAAACAAATTTTTGAAGAAAAAACATTATGGACGTTAGCCAAGAAAAATCGATAAATCAGTCGCACCAGCGTTGGAAAAAAGTGTAGCAGCTTATTGTCCGAAAAATATGGTAGATGATTGAAATAATATAAATAAATACAATGTATTATTGCAGTTGTGTGATAATGCAGCCTGTTGAGTGAGCTTCCTTCTGAGCCTCAAAGCTTGGCGGGAGCTTCCTGACATTGACATCCTCCTTACCCCTGCTTAATTCCATTCTCTCAGTAGATAGAAAAACAAAGAATAGCTGCAACACCATGGGAGACTGAGCTCAACAGGGATGACTTAGTATGGACACCCCTTTGAAATTGTTTACTTCAAAATAAATACTTCATGCAGCATGCTTCTTTCTGATCAAATAATTCATTGAACACACTAACATTTGTAATAGCTAACCAGCCCCTTCACAACAGTCTTAGAGTAAGACTCAAGGTTGATCGATAGAGGCCTTAGGGGTTTTATTTTCTGTTCCTTGATCAAGGCTGTCAGATTAGTAAAGGTACAGTGTAAATAGGACTGCTCCTTGGTGGAGACGGCAGCTCTGCAGCACAGGTTGGAGCTTCGCTGCTTCATTAATACCATTAGGAAACCAGCCTTCGGGCAGTGAGGATGCAGAGCAGCATTGAGGCTCAGTGGATCTACCAACAGTACAACAGCAGGCACAATGGCCATGTGCTTTTCTTGACAGCAAATGTTTCTATACATTAAAAAATGTAGGCATTTTGTGAGCACTTTTAAATATTTAATTGGAAATTTGGGGGATTGTTGTTGATGTTTTAGTTTACTGTAGATCTGCCAGTCAGTTTGTTTGTTTTTTTAATTTATATTTGTATTAATTATTTTCCAAAAATAACACCAGCCAAAACATATAACAAACAGAGGGGAAACAAAACAAACACGGCAAAGCAAATACAACTAAACAAAACAACACCCCCACACACACTCACACACACATTCACACATCCATTGAGAAAGCTTACATGAACTAGAGAAAATCCAAAATAAAAATAAATTAAAATAATAACAAAAAAAGATGATAATAATATTGACAATAATTCATACATTAACCATCTGACCAAACCAGTCTATTGAATTTTGCAGTCAAGATATTTCATCACAGCGCCCCAGGAGTCCTCCCATTTTCTTTGAGTGGATTGTCCGCTGTATCACAGTTTCTCCATATGTGTAACTGAAACAAGTTCATGTAGCCAATTTTGAAAGGATGGAGGAGTTGGTGTCTTCCATTCTGCCAGTATGAGTTTCTTGGCCAGCACTGTTAAGTTAAGTTAAAGTTAAAGTACCAATGATTGTCACACACACACTAGGTGTGGTGAAATTTGTCCTCTGCATTTGACCCATCCCCTTGTTCACCCCCTGGGAGGTGAGGGGAGTAGTGGGCAGCAGCGATGCCGCTCCCGGGAATAATTTTTGGTGATTTAACCCCCAATTCCAACCCTTGATGCTGAGTGCCAAGCAGGGAGGTAATGGGTCCCATCTCTATCAGAATCAGAATCAGAATTAGAATAGTTTTTATTGCCATTGTTTGAGAACGGGTTCACAAACTAGGATTTTTTCTTGGTGCAGTCATGCAACATAAAACACATATAACACAGATTTGGTAATAAAAAGAGCTGTAACTGAGCTATCAGATCTTGGTATTGTTCATGTGCCTGATGGCCAAGGGGAAAAAACTGTTCAGGTGGCGGGAGCTGTGGGTCTGGATGGACCCTAGTCTCCTGCCTGAGGGGAGAGGGGAGAATAGTTTGTGTACAGGGTGAGAAGAGTCAGCTGTGATCTGACCCACACGCCTCCTGGTCCTGGAGGAGAACAGTCCTAGAGGGATGGGAGCTTGCAGCCAATCATCTTCTCAGCAGCACGCACGATAGTCTTTGGTATGACTCGGCCGGGGTTTGAACTCACAACCTACCAATCTCAGGGCGGACACTCTAACCACTAGGCCACTGAGTAGGTCAGTACCCATTAAGAGTGCAGATTGGGTGTAGAGGGGACGAGTTAATGAGTCAACTGATCATCCAAACAGGGCTAACTAAGTCTCTGTCAGGTAAGAATGGGCTTTGGAAAACTTCAGAAAAATGTACCGATGACTGAACAGTTAAAAAATAAGTGAAACAACGTACCATTATCTACTTTACATTTGTCACAGGTTGGGGACGCAGCAGGATAGAATTTATGTAACATAACCTTAGAATAATGAAACCTGTGTATAACTTTGAACTGAATTAACCTGTGTCTGCTGTTTATTGAACATGTATTTATGTCAGTCAGTTTTAACCGGTGAAAAAGCACTCGCAACATTTTCTTCTCTGTCTTTGTCTTTCAGTTTTTCATAATTTTTCTTCAAGCAAAGTAAAATATTTTAGGTCTAAATTAAGTAAATGACTAGGTAAAATATCAACAGAAGCACTGTATAATGAGAGGTGTTAGAGTACCCAAAAACTGTACTTCCGTAAGAGTACCTTTATTTTAGAATAATATGACTCAAGCAAAAGTAATTACTTGAGTAAGAGTAAGTATTCAGTGAAAAAACTACTTAAGTACTGAGTAACTGATGAGTAACTTCTGATGTATTTAACAGCAGTGTGTGTGTGTGTGTGTGTGTGTGTGTGTGTGTGTGTGTGTGTGTGTGTGTGTGTGTGTGTGTGTGTGTGTGTGTGTGTGTGTGTGTGTGTGTGTGTGTGTGTGTGTGTGTGTGTGTGTGTGTGTGTGTGTGTGTGTGTGTGCGTGCGAAACAGACTACTACTACAAAAAAAAAAACATCCATAATTTACCTTAAAATGTTTTTGGAATTCTTGTAGGTTGAAATGTGAACCTTTCTACCGGCATAGAAGACAACGCATGATATAAACTTATGTTCCCTGGTTTGTAAGTAAACATTGAAGATAAGTGCTGCCTCCGCTAAGAGTCATGTCACTTTTTAAAGTGTGCAGTTCGACTGCAGTCATGTGACTGCCAGGCTACGTTTGATTGGTGAAACGGACTCAAACGTCACGTTGGATTAGTGTAAACAGAGTCATGTGACCATGCTCCCAGGACCTAAAATAATACGTCTTTGCAAGTTAGATAGATTATAGATACAAATATTGATGATATAAATAAGTTTAACAATAGTGATGAAACACAATGTAACAGAGTCAAAGTAATGTCTCTACTTCACAAAAGTACACAAGTAAAAGTAAAAAGTATCTTGCACTCTGACAAGATGTTTATTTTTATTTTATTTATTTTTTTACATATCTTAATGATAGGTCTTTATTGTCATTGCACAAGTACAACTAAACTTTGTTTTCAGCACAAACCCGTTCAAGATTAGACAAACAAACTGTGTACAGGGTTACAGTACAGGAACACTGATGGGACGCCACATGGCGCCCCGCAAAAGATGGGGAAAAAGGTAAAACGCTGGGGGAGGATGAGTAAAAAAATACAATCTAGACTGGGCTCCTAAGGGGGCCCAGTCTGGAGTGGGAAAAAACCTCCATAGCAAAGAACATATACATATTACAACGTACATCTCGAGATATCTAGCAACAGAGGGAAGGGGCGGAGTAATTGGTGTAGGCCGCAGCTCTCGGCGCTGACCATCCTTCCATCACCCCTATGGGATTTGCGTCGAGGGCGTTGGGTTGGGGGGTTGGGGGGTGGGGTTGTATGTGTGGCGTATATTTTGTGGATGCATGTTTTTTGTATGTAAGCCTACAGTGTGTCTGTGTACCGCGGCCTTGATTCTTTTGCAGCCGATAAATCCAAAGTCAACAACAACATGTGTGTGTCCATGAGAGACAAAAAGGGAGTTAGTTGTGTCTTCGCCGCACTGTCCTTCGGGAGAGTCTCGAAGCCAAGGAAACAATCCAAGTTAGAATGTTTTGTATGCGAGTGAAAATTAAAATTTGCTTTTCACTCTAAATTGTCTATGACTGGTCTTCAAAAATCCTGCGAGGCAGACAGTCCGTGGTTATCCAAATCACAAGAGTGTCCACAGTTCTTCTCGCATCCTCCAATCATTTGTGGCAGCTTTGGGGTACATTGAGACTGCCAGCAACTTCCAATTTGTGGACAAACCAGAGCAACGCTTACTCCAATCAGCAGATGTCCTGTTGTCATAATTCCGAATAGGTAGATATCTTCACGTCCTCGACAGAAAAGGGTCGCCAGGCACGCGGCACTCCTTCTTCTCCCAAGAGTCCATCGCGTGTCCAGCAACAACCGCTTCGTCCCGACAGCAGATTCCCCCAAAACCAAGATCTTGTCAATTTCGTTGAGGCCAGTTAAATAGTTCCAATGTTTAAATTTGGAGAGCAGTGCAAAAAGAGGCAACAAGAAAGTTAAGACAAGACAAAGAAGCAAGCAGGAGAGATAAGGGAGAGGAAAGGGGAGCGTCCACCCTCGATGAGTGCCAGTGAGAAAGTACAATTAATCCAAACAGTTACTTTAGTAAATGTAACTGAGTGAATTAAGCATGTTACTACCCACCTCTGTGTAAAATCGTTTTTGTTTGGATAAATCAGTCTGTTTTTTTTGCGCTGTTTCTCACTTAGTGGCCATCCACACAATAATTATCAACAGTGCGGTTCACAAACCCCACGGGATAGTGTTCCACTACTGATCTAATCATTTCTTAGTACAAGTAACGGGTCCTTAATTGCTTTACAAGCAGCTTTTCAACTCTTCAATCTAGTGGACAAACGGTGTTATTAAAATGTGTTTCATATTCAGCAAAACAGGTGAATGTGAAAACTGGCTTTGCTGCTGGAAGGCAACTATTGACAGAAATAATAAGTTTAGATGTTATACAAATAATACAGTAATACTCAGAAAGTGCACATGTATCAGCATCTTGTCAGCCTTACTTATCAAAAACACAACACTAACTGTGCAAATCATGGTCACTAAAGGCATAGCACCAAATTCTGTGCAACATACACAAGACTTCTAAACCAAACGTCACTGCCGCATACACACACACTTGGTATGTTTACATGCACTAAGAACAAAGAATAAGAACCATTATAAACATTCTGAATTTATTCCATCCATCCATTCATTTTCTAGATAATCTTATTTATAGCACCATTTGCAATATAATTGACTTCACAAATTATTATATATTTATTGATTTTTAATGTTTTTACTTATGGAGTATATTGTGAATAAATTGAGAACAGGAAGTGAGCAAAAGTGTTAGCAACTGCTATCTAAAGGAAAAGGGGTAGGGTTAAATAAAACCTGCTTCATCCTACTCCTTTTCGAACATGTTGAATAGAGAAACTGGAAATTGTGATGTATCATGTTGTATGCTTGCATGTTTGAAATAAGCTACTTATTGCATTTGGTTGAAACTATCTTTTTAAAACACATGTACTCACCTAAATTAGGTTTTGGATTTTTTTTTAAATTGGATTAACATGTATAGATTATATTAAGACAAACCCCCTAAATAATTTGGTTTTGTTTTGAAAAAAAAAGTCAACAAATTCAATATGAAGTAGTCAGAATAGGAGTTTAAATAATCATACAACCTGTCATTATTCACTTTAATATGATTATAAATCTGTTAATTTTCCTTTAGTGACAGTGTAAAGTAGAGATGATCTGATACACGTAGGATTATCATTAGTGGATAATACAAATTATAATACATCATTGTTATTATGATTCTATTTTAAAAGTGCATCTCGTGTTATTTAAGTTTCCCCCTGTCTTTAAAAACTAGTGACACCTCTGTTTCTAATTTTAATCAAGGGCCTTAGAACACACGAGCTATAGACAATGAGATGCAAAAGTGAAACATATACATAAACTTCTTCTATGCTGCCAAAAATAGATTATACATTTACATTTCTTCTATCACCTCATCCTTGTTTCAAAATCCTGGTGCTGTGTATGAAAATGTAAAAGGTGAGCTTTGATGACATTATGACATGAGTGAAGTGTTTCAAGTTTGGTTTGCTGCTATACAGGTGGAAGAACCATTTCTTATTTTTGATAGGCGGTGTAGGTAGTTTTAGATATTCTTAATTTCATTCGAGCAACCTTACCTATATATTAATTCAATATTAACATTTATGACTTTTAAAAATAAATCACAGTACATATTTAATTGACAAAAAAAATATCTTTAATCTTGACAAAAGTGCCTGTGCTTGGGGCCGCTGTTGGTCACCATCGACCAAAATATGAAACATACTGTATTCTTATTTAATTCCAAATTACTTAGTGCAATATCAAAACATAATTGGACACATACTTATTTAATGCTACAGTCCCACATAACTGCAAAACTAAAAATCATGGTAAATAAGTAAACAATTGTATACTATTTCATTAAATTGTTTGATTTTCAAGTATCCATTTAAAAAAGTCAATGTTATTAAATTCAAATAGTATTGCCAATTGAGGAGAAATGTACACTGGTGGGATTGGTATCTTCATTGACGTTTATGTCAGGACCTAGATGTTGTAGAAGGTTGAGCTGTGAGTGATTGAGGTTGGTTATGGATCCAGTACCATAGATGACCAGAAGATGGTACTCTACTCTGGGACCAAGCACACTATCTAAAGCAGGGGTCTCCAAGTTCCATCACTATTGGTGCTACTTTGACAAAAATAAATGAAAAGTGAGATATTTCTGTGTTGTGTTTTTTTTTTTGTTACCTGCAACAATTACATTTGTTCTGATTCATAAAGTAGATATCCACTGTCATTTAATAGAGACATAATGTCTTCTTTGAGCAGTTTTACAAATTACCAGAGTTGAAGCATTGGTTGGAGACCCCCAGATAAAGAGTGTGACTGAATTAAAGATTCATGGTAGACAAACATATGTCCCCATCATTCGTTAGATAAGTGGTTGGTAGACAGCGTGCATACATGTGTGGATTTTGAAAATCACTACAAAAAGTTGTAACAGCAGAATAAAGTCAACAGGATAGTCAGGTTGCTGATGGAAAAGTCGGACTCGTACCAATCATAAAGCAAGCACCAATGCTTCCTGGTGCTTTTGTTTTTCTGTCTTCAAAGCCATTTGCTCTTTGATAAGATGCCGGAAACAGTAAGTAACATACAAAGGGGGTGTGGGGGGTGGGGGGCACCTATGGAAAAGAATACACTTTCTGTCAATTGTGTTTACCTTATCCCCTGGTGGCGTTGGGGTGTGGGAATAGGCAGCAGACCGGTCACTGCTGCTCTGAGATAGCATTCAGACCACAGCACAAGAGTGGACCGCATTCAGCAGAGGGAACCATGTGGCCTCAATGGCAGGATTGGACACAGGAATAGACAATGTACACTATCTTTGGTTTCGACACAAAGAATCTAGATTTTTCTTTGTAAGGTTTGGCAGGTCTTGCTTGCAGGCGCTCTCTTGTTTAGTCCATCTCTGTATTGATTTGCTCCATTGCTGTTGCGCAAAATTACTAAATTCAAGTACGTTCTCCTAGATTTGTGATTCTTTGGTGTATGGTAACTTTTCCACAGTTATTTTTTCCTGCCTAAAAATATTCCAGCACATAATCCTAAATATGATGTTTTTACTATGTGTTTTTTTGTTTTGTTTTTATGTTATTGATTCTAAATTTTGCTGTTGCATGTGCTGAGCATAGCAATACATTTCATATTGTAGCTCATTTTAAGCTGGGGTTTTTTTAAGAGTCACTGCTGCCACCCACGGAGACAGCATGTTACATTGGGTAAATTAGTATTATGATTTTAAGGGATAAATAGCTGTTGCACCTAATTAATCCAGCACATCACAGGAGGGGATGTGACACCATGAGCCCAACAGATCAAAGACCATACATCAAAGGCATAGCCACTGCTAGAATCCCAACACAGGCAAAAAGGACATTTATTTTGTGTTTATTTCCAAGCACTGATGGCCTGCATGTGAGCTGAAGAATACAGCAATATGAGCTGATTGGATTCTGACAGAATGGACCACCAACAGGCGTAATTGGAGTTTTAGGTCAATATTTAGTACGGTATGTCACGGTATGGTATGGCATACAAATGTTACAAAACTCAGGCAAGCTCGTAAGCTTCTGAGTAAGCCTCCAATATCTTTCTTCTGAAGAAATGTAAACATGAGTGAGTGAGATAGATAAGGTGGAAAGCTAAAAATCTACCACTTTCTCACAAAAATGATGTATTTACTATATCATATTGGTTTACATCGGTACCTTGTTATTTGCAATAGTATTGCAGAATTGTTCAAAATGTATACTTCATACTATTTTGTTTGCAAGTTTTGAACAAATAAATGAAGTGCATTCCATAAACCATCAACAAGTGAATAATATTTAGTGAAGTGAATTATATTTATATAGTGCTTTTCTCTAGTGACTCAAAGCGCTTTACATAGTGAAACCCAATATCTAAGTTACATTTAAACCAGTGTGGGTGGCACTGGGAGCAGGTGGGTAAAGTGTCTTGCCCAAGGACACAACGGCAGTGACTAGGATGGCGAAAGCGGGAATCGAACCTGGAATCCTCAAGTTGCTGGCACGGCAACTCTACCAACTGAGCTATGCCGCCAAAATGTTTGACATACACGAACAAATGTTTGTGTATGTCATTCTGAAAATAAAATTGCATTTGTGTATTATATATTGGGGTCTCTTTACAAAGTTATGGTAAAATATGTAAGCAAGTAGTTAATTGATAACAATTTTAAAATGCGATTACCATAATTTCCAGACTATAAGCCGCAACTTTTTGCCAAGCTTTGAACCCTGCGCTTTATACAGTGATGCACCCAATTTATGGATTTTTTCAGATTCACAACCTTCATACGCCGCCAATAAATTTAGCCTCGACACATCAGACCAATGAAATTGCTGAAGGGGTCACTGTACACCAATTAAATTGTTCACATTAAATCAAACACACTCACACACATACTCACTATTTAGCATGTTATGGACTCACCCTCATCATGGAGAAGAAACAACAAAATGCACACAACGCAGCCCCAAAGCCAAAGAGGATCGACCCGGCCATCAGAAAAGAAAATACCAGCTGCACAGGACAAAAATAAACCATCACTAACGGTCCCCGAAAGGCCGTGGTACTGCGGGCCAAAGAAGACGACTTCAGCGGTTTCAGCGTGCAGGAGGAAGAAAATTGTTCAATGACCTCTCCTGTAGACTACTGTACGTGTTACAGGCATTGTCTTTTGTTAAATATGTGAATGAACACAACAAGCGCCTGTGTAAATATTTCAATGTGTACACCTGCGGATTATTTACTTGTACGGCCAATATATGTACACAATACAATATGTCTACACACTAGGTAAGTGCGGCTTATATGTAGGTGCGCTCTATAGCTCGGAAATGTCACAAATTACACAAAAATGTACAGTAATCTACAAATTATTTGTTTGACAGTAGTAGTTTAAACACAAATGTCCACTGCAGAGGATATTTAAGGTAGAACAGAGATTAGTATTAGCTGGAAGCACAGGTGTAGGAACTGTGGGGACAGGAGGGACGTGTCTATATAATTATTGGAGACAGACACATTTGTCCTACTCAAAAAGATTACCTTCAAGGAGAAAAAAAATTGGTTTTGAAATCTTCAGCTTGTGTGCTTTCATCCCCTTTATTGACTCTGTAAATATGGGAGACAACATGCAGCAGGCGATGTGTAAAACGGCTTGTAGAGAACATTGCCTTGAATACAGTAAGACTTGATTTATAACGTCTTGGCGTTTGTTTACTAGAATGGTCACTTGACGTTACTAGTGTTCCCAAGTAACATCAACACGAGTGAAAATGTTTTGTCATTTTATTTCAACACACTGTCTGCACAACACAATAACTAAATGCAGGCTGTGAAGTGACAGCACAATAAGTTGTTAGTGAGACAGCTTGTGTATTAGATGTGAGAGGTTTTACTCGTATTTATTAGCACTGAACTATATTGTGTGTGTTTATTAGACTTCATTTTCATTAGCCAAACTGCTTTCTGTCTTAAATTGATACAAAAAAAATGAACCTTTTTTTCCACATTATTTGAGTTATTTTTATGTGAAAAAGTTGTTTCTTTAAAAAACAGTTCATTTAACAAAGCATTGTGTGAATTTTTTGCAGTGTATAGGTAATTTATGACATATTTCTGCTCAAACTATTCACACCATTTATATTACTATTCGCACTACGCCCTTGGCTGGAGGACAATCAACAGTTGTATTACTGTATGAGGTACAGTATAGTGTTTCTCCCAAGTTTACTTCTACAAACACACACATGCACGTGCATAGCTCCCTGTAAGTCAATTCTTATAGAGTATAGCTTAGAGCAGTTATCTCAAGGCATTTTATACATGGAGCAGGTATACAACAACACTCCTTGTACATTCAAGAGAACCAACTGAACCCCACATGAGCAATGTGACCGCTCCTCCATTCCAGTTTCACACCTGCACAGTATTGCAATCTCTACTTCACAATTTCATAATGAAAACAAAGACGTATCGTTTGATAAATATGACGGTGCAGGTGATAAAGAGCAGAAGAGCAAATGTAAATGTGCAACCATGCACAGTTCAGACATAAATGCCATGATAGTAAAACAATGCAGTTATTAAGTTTGTTCAATAAACTAAAATAAATCAAACACTCTCCAATATAACAGTAGGACTAGGCTACATTTGGGACCCTAAAATGTTATTTTAAAATGGTTTACTTTTTGATTTATGTGAAACCTTTTTCATACATTTTTAATCAAACTTGAATTTAATTTGATGCATGTTTTATACTAAAATAATGTAAATAAATGATTGAATAATATTTTTTTCAGACCAGAAAATTTTACTATTTTAACATTATTAAAACATACATTTGCATAGGTTTCTGACACATGCCCAGTAATTCTGCTTACAAGTCCAGCAGTAACACAGCACGCCACAGCAGACTTTGTAAAGATCTGAGGAAATGTGTAATTATATTATTTTAAGTGACAGAGCAGGAAGAGGCCAGGAACCCATTTCTTATGAAGTGCGCTGTTTTTTCATTCAATGGCATTGTACATGCACCTCCTCACGCAAAATGGGTCTCCCCACGGAAACCAGGGCCCTACGCACAGGCGGCAATGGGTACAGCAAACACTGCATTTTAAATTCACACTCCCAAAACAGTGTAGCAGTTTTGATGATCACACCATTGTTATTTGTTAACTAAGATTGGCAACACTAAATTGACCCTAAGTGTGTGAGTGTGAACATTGTCTGTCTATCTGTGTTGGCCCTGAGGTGGCGACTTCTTCAGTCTGTACTCTGCCTTCCGCCCGGGTGCAGCTGGAATAAGCTCCAGCACCCCCGCGACCCCGAGAGGGACAAGCGGTAGAAAATGGATGGATGGATGGATGGATGGATGGATGGATGGAAATAAAGAATTGGCTGCTGAATCCATTTAATCTCTGTTTTGTAACTCATTTGCTAACCAAAACAGCAGCACCTACCGTTCATCCATCCATGTTCTACTGCCTGTCCATCTTGTGGTCGCAGGGGCCTGGGGCCTATTCCAGTTACACTTGGATCGCAACAATTTCTCACATGAATTCAAGTATGGAGTTTTACAGAATTTAATATTTAAACGGCACAATTTCAAATTGTAAAAGCAAAGTTGAAGTGACGTATTTTTTTGTTTGTTTGTTTTTTTAGCAAATGGCATTAAGTCAGCTCCGTTTGCATTAAAGTTCATGCTCAATCATAATTTATTTATTAAGTCCTTAATCATAAATGCCTCAAATGGTGTCACAAACCACTACGACACCCCCTGATCTGAACCAAAATGTATTCATATTTTGGAAGTTCTACAACTTCACATTAGTTCAATCTAGTTTTCCTCTGCCCAGCCTGTCTCCTTTCTTGTAGTTTTGCAGCATTGTATTGCCTAATAATATCTTAATTTTGTATTAAACTGACATGTACACATACATACAGATCAACAAACACACTTTCTTATTTGTATTTTGTTAACCTTTGTGAAGTGACATTCTAGTACTGTAGATCTAAAACAATAGCCTTTTGCACAATATTGTATATTTTTTATTCAAGCAGCAGCATGTGGAAAAATAAATTTTTTTATTTTTTATGTTATTTTTATTTTTAACCCCTTGATGATGTCTGGTTTTCTACAGTATTGTGCGGATCGATACTGAAATATCGATACCACCGATATCAGATATTTATGCTCTAATATCAATTTTCAAATCAAAATACTGATACTTTTGATCCATCTATCCATCCACTTTCTATCGCTTGTCCCATTCTGGGTCGCGGGGGTGCTGGAGCCTATCGGCGAAATATTTTTTAGTTATTTGAGATATTTTTATATCATAAACAAGAACACAGTGTAAAGTAATTAAGTCATTGAAATCTTGTCTAAATGAAACGCAAACTACTTTTTCTTCCAAAGTACGTAAAGCGCAGTCAGTCATGTGTTTATTTAAGATAATTAATCGCAATTAAAATTAATCACTCATTACTGTCATGAGTGTCGTGTCCATTTCTTGTAGGTTATTTAGGCACACTACAGACAGAGTTGAATATAAATACTGAATTCAGAGCGGAATAACAGCATAATTTTTTTCGCCCTATGTTTTTAAATAGTTTGAAGATGATTCCCCAAGTGCAGCAGCACTTGAAATACACTACTTTTTATATTTTACCAGACACGTTTGGCATTTACACAAAGTATCGGTATCAGATCGGTATCGTCGATACCAGCCTGAATTTTATTTGGTATCAGATCGGAAACAAAATATGTGGTATCGCACATTACTACTTTTAAATGAATGCCCCCTCAACTCCCTGCAGTATGAGGAAAAAGTGTACTGCATTAGCGTTCTCTGAGGAAAAAAGAAGTCTTGTCCATGTCTTAGTCCAGTTCGCCTGCTGCCTTTCTTCAATTTAAGAGGTTCAATACCAGAATATAGTAGAAAGGAAACACACTAAAACATTGTCAACTTGCTTTTCGCGTCTTGTTACTGGCCAAATTATTCATAGCAATAAACTCGGGCCTTCTCTCTATTTAACACACTGGCCATGCTCCAAAAAATGCCAACATCCTGCCAAGTCTACCACATATTCACTGTTTGCTGATGGCTGGTACACTTGTGGTTTTTGCATATGCTTTCGTCTCCCACTTAAATCATCTGCGGTCCCTGGGCTTTCTTTTGACATCTGCATCGTTGGTGCTGCCACTGCAGCTTGTGTTTTTCAAGCAAAGAAAAGGCATTTTCATGAAAAAAAATGAACAGTTTCAGACAGTTCATCTTTCGTTGTCCATGTGTCCCCAACAATATCTGCCATCCCTACGTCCTTGATAAAATGTCTTGCGGTTCTGCGCAGCATTCCTGTAGTTGTTAATGTTGAATTTTTCAGTGATGTCAATGACTAGGATTTGACTGACTATTCATTCAACCAATTTTGTGCACCTTCATTTGTTGCATCCTTTTAATGCATAATGAATATCAAGCTAAAATCTACAACGGCGGTGTTAAACAAAGCTAGATCTTGAACCTCCTCTCTCGGGACTCACTCTCGGATGTCATGCATCCCATGTGATTGGACTTGGCCTGATTTGGGGGCTCAGTCGTGTTTTTAAGAATTCATACAACAGTATCAAGGGCTTCATTAATACACTATTATGAGCCATGATTTGTTTTAAATATTGGCTGCACATAAGTAATATTTTTTTATTAGGATTTTTTTTTCTGAAGCTGTCCATTGCAATGTTTCTTTCAAAAAGACCACTTTTCTTAATTAATTGTGGAGAAAATTCCCACCTATCTGTGTAAATAATGCACGGGCGACTTGTGGCACACAATCATTTTCAAATAGACACCATTTGTTTTGCCGCTGCTCCTTTGTGCAGCGACGCCTACGGCTCGTCTCGGCAGAGTGTTGATGTCACAAAGCATTAGGAAGTATGAGATTCACAATGTTCGATTTAATCTCCTTGACTTCCCCCTGTTAGCAGAGGAGCCAAGCAGCAGCGTAGAGAGCCCCAGCATGCTGTAGAACAAAGCTGGCTGACATGTTTGCCTGAGGGGCCTGCACTCACTCTCTCCCTGGCATAGTCTGGGAGCATGTAAAACAATGAGAGAGCAGTCAGCTGACACGTACACTAAGCTGCAGTCACTTTGAATGACACCAGTGCATGAGTGCAGCAGTGGCAGCCCTGATCTGGGACTTAGTACAAACAGCTTTGCCAATAGACAGATAGAGGGAGTATCACACCTGTCACTCATGCTTTCCCACGTCACTCGATTATATAGTGAAATCACATTGTGGCTGGAAAAACACACATTACGGAGACACTGTCCTTAAGGCACCATTCTTGTTTATACGTAGCGATGATGTAAAAGCAAAATGTCATGAGTCGATGTTATTGGTGTGGAATACAAAGCGAATCCAAAGATGTAAATAGTCAAAGAGTGCCCTGAATAACTGAACTGATCAGTTTTCTAAACATAGAACAGTGATCTACATCAGATATAGTACAATATATTAAAATATAGAACAGCTAACACCCGGAAAACGAAATCCTTTTTTCTTCATATTTCGGTCATTGAAATAATTTAATATTATTAATTTTGTTTGGGACATTTGATGTTTTGCAGGTTTCAAAATATGTTTTTTTCTTAATTGTTCTCAAGCTGTTATGCCTACAATGAAGTCTTCTGACATCACTCTTTAAAAAGCACCGCACTCAGGGCCCTATTCTGTGCTTGAAGGGGAACTGCACATTTTTGGGGGAATTTTGCCTATCATTAACAATCCTAATGTAAGACAAGCACACATTGGTGTTTCCTTTTTTATGCATTTAACTAGTAAATAAATGCCAGAAAAAGTCCACTTACAATGGAGCTTATGGGAGTCGCACTATTCTGCCTTTTACGCTCTTAAAAAACATTCAAACACTTCATCAAGGATTTATTTACATGCTGTAAGTATATACAGTATGTAATGTAGTGTCAGACACATTTATAATAACATCTCATATTTACCCATTTTGCATACGGCGGGACATTAATTTCACAAACACATCACGTTTGCTTTTTCCCTTCGACAACATCACTGGTCACTGCTCACTGCAGACATCAAGAGAGTCATCAAACGTAATAAAACACCACTTACTGTACTCACTGGGATGCCAACTGTTAGGATGTTGATATACTGTATTCCTGTTTAGATAAAGAATGACTCATAATTCCCGCGAAGAAAAAGGGGGTGGAATGAAGCATCTTTTTGGATCTTTTTCGCCAATTCCGCGTCTAAATTGTCTGTCAAAGTTGACCAATTTCTCAGTTTATGTCTACATAATTTTACTATTAAGGTGAGAGGCATGATTTATAATCTAGAACAGTGGTTCTCAAACTTTTTTCACCAATGAAACACAGTTGTACATTGCCATGTCTACCGTGACACAGGACCAATAAACAACCTTTTTAACTGCATTTTAGATATCAAGTCATGGATGGCAGTGAATTTCCTACAGCTCAACCAGGACAAAACAGATGTTTTAATTATAGGCCCTGAAGACCAGAGAGAGAAACTTTTAACAAAATTACAAGATTTTAAACCAACACAGTCTACAAAAAATCTGTCTGTGAGTTTTGACTCTGAGCTGAGTTTTATCACACATATTAAACATATTCCAAAAATAGTTTTTTATTAGCGTAAGGACTTAGCCAGAGTCTGCCGGTTTCTCTCTCAGGCCAAAACGGAAGTGCTAATGCATGTTTTTATTTCTTGTCGGTTAGAGATGTTGTAATGTCCTGCTCTCTGGCCTTCCTAAAAAGAATATCAGAACTCTACAATTATCACAAAACTCAGCTGCACGCGTGCTGATGAGGACCAGAGGGCGATAGCACATTACACCAGTTTTAAAGTCGCTGCATTGGCTTCAGGGTCGATTTTAAATGTCGTAATGAGACATCCTCTGAGATCCTCTGGTACTGGCCTTTTATCTTTACCAAATACCAGAACAAAGACCCACGGTGAGGCGGCATTTAGCCACTATGGCCCCCACCTGTGGAACAGCCTGCCAGAGAGCCTCAAGACTGCAGAGAGCGTTGACATTTAAAAAAAAAAAGGCTAAATACACACTTTTTACTGATCATCTTAAACTCTTATAGGTTTTTCTTTATTATTTTATTGAGTTGTTTTTTTTATTTAAATGATTAATATTACTACTGTTAGTCTCTTATTGTTATGTTTTTTTATTAAGTTAATGTAATATTTATAGTATATATATTTTGTTTTTACATATATTTGATCATATGTATTATACTATTTTTTAGATGCCGTTAATTTTAGTTATTCTCCAATGTGGACCCCTCAAAAGTGGAGTTTTTCCTCAAATCCTAAGTGCCAAGTCATGTTTTGTTTTGTTATTGTCAATAGTGCTGTGTGTGTGTGCGTGTGTGTGTCTGTGTGTGCGTGTGTGTGTGTGTGTGTGTGTGTGTGTGTGTGTGTGTGTGTGTGTGTGTGTGTGTGTGTGTGTGTGTGTGTGTGTGTGTGTATTTAATTTGTTGTACTATCTCAGAAAACACTTGGCTCTCCAAGTACCACCACAATGACCAACACTAAAATACAGTAGCGTGGTACGCCTAAAATTAATTAAAAACAAGGCAGAGATTGTATTTAACAAGTATATTTGATATTTGTGGCCACCGTAACATTACACAGTTTAAACAGTTAACACTGTGTTTGAATATTTAATTAAGTGATTATTTGGCATACCATTAGATGAAGCCCACGCACCACTACCACAGTTTGAGAAGCAATGATCTAGAATTAACTTTCACCAGCTCCGAGGCAAGAAAGCAGCTCACGAGCTGATGCCGTCAATACAGCAGCATAAGGAAGTTACCTCTCTCTGATAAATGATCCACTAAATGTAGGTCCTTAACGTTTGGGCACTTAAAATAACAATATCGCTAATACTTTGCTAATATTAAGGTCACAAAATGTAAGTAGAGATTATTTATTGGGTTTTATTGTCAAAATACTCGCAATAACATCATGGCTTCCATTGTGTCCTTTATAAGTGGACTTTTATTTACATTTATTTACGAATTAGAATTAATTTACAAAAATACAAATGTGTTCTTGTCTCTCATAAGGATTGTGAAATATAGCCAAATTAAAAAAAACATTTGCTTGGAATCTGGCATTCTCTGTCACTGTGTCTGTCACAAAGCGTCTTCATCCAACATGCATACTCTGGGTTGAGCAACTTTTAAATGTCCAATCGAATATGGCCTTCCGTGTATTCTACCATCGACAAAAGTACTTTTGTTCTTAAGTCTTTCTGATTCTGCAAAATAAGTCCAGAGCCCCGCTTGGATGCTGTTTACACCAAACGTAATAAAACACAACTGTATTTGAACCGAATATAAGACAAACTCTTCATGTATTTATCTATTTTATTATTATTTATTTATCATATTTCAGTATTCTTTATTACTGGAAAAGCTTTCTACAAATGTTAACTATTACACATTTCAATATCTTTCTTTAGAACCTTTTCAACCTGATACATAAAGACAGGAAGTGAAGAAACTATCAGTAATTGCTCAGACCCGGAGAAGAGGTCAAATTAAATAAACTCTGCTTCGTCCTACTCCTTTTCGGACATATTGACCCCTCATAGTACAAACGTTTTGATTTACAAACCACTGACCAAAAAAAAAAATGCTTTAGTGTACAAACCTTGTCTCAGCTAGGCTATGTCTACAGTAGATCCCTAGTTTGATTGATGTAAATGTTCTTTATCACATTGTTTATGTGTCTAATAAAGATTTGATTAATTTATGATGGCTCAGGTGTGATTCACTACAATAGGCCCCACAGCACACTGGATTCCAGTTAATTGAAACACCACAACACTGGATATTGTTCAGATAAGTTACATCTAAGAATTTACACACAAGGCAACACACTGGAGATGACTATGACATACGAAGTCGCGTTGCGCCGGCGGACTGAGGGGGGAGGGGTTCTTAAACGGTGGCATTGTTGTGTGTGGACACAGATAAGGTTAGGTGGGATTTACCCTGGATAACCTTATCCGGCTTAGTGTAAATGGGGCCTCATCCACCAATTGTGTGTCTCGCAATGCAGCCATTCTGTGCCCGGCAGCATAGCAATTATGGGAGGGCTAAACAATCTCCGATGCACATTCAGTCATCACAGTTCTTCTGTTATTTACTGAGCTACATTGTGTGACTTTTTGAAGTGTTTTTTAGCCTTTCGTTAGTTCAGTCCTTCTCAAATAGTGGGACGGGCCCCCCTGGGGGGGCGCAGTGTGATGCCTGTGGAGGCCTCAGGAAATATGCTTTTTTTTGGCCGTACCAGAATATGATGAAGCGTATGTAGCACTTGGCTTCACTGTAACCACAGTGGGAGACAAGGAAAGACCGATGTGTTGTTTATTTTAATGTTAATAAGCTTACAATATAAAGTGACGTAACAAAACGTCACTTCCTGTCAATGAGGAAGGATGCAAAGAAAAAAAGCTCCGCTTCTGCTACCGGAGTTTTGTTAAGTCTGAAGATTTTGACCACTGATTTGACCACTGATTTGCGATCACAGCCACAGGAGAGTCACCTGGCATCTTCGATCTGATTTTGGTCAGTTGAGAGGCACTGATACGCTGAAATAAGGCGAGTGGAAGAGCCGTTAGCCTCAAACCAAAGGCGCCTCCCGCAGTTCAAAGCGGTTGCCTAGCAACCAAAAGCTACGGCGAGTTTACAGCTGTTTTAAAGTGATCCCGACATCGCAGAGTGATATAAGTTGACAGGCTGACAACTCAAATTGATCTCTGAACGGCGCAAGGTACGAAATTGTTGAAAAAACAAGTTAAAAGTGCCGCAAGTCGCTAAAGAAGTAACTGCCCTTAAGACATAAGAGGCGCTGACGTCAGTGACTGCCGCGATGCCAAAAGTTAAAGGATTGACTGGAAAGACTGATTTGAAGCTGGGCACAGGACATGATGGGATTCAAGAAGGGATACTACAGAAAATAATCCAGGAATTTAAAAAAGAAATTATAGAAAAATGGGAAGAATTGATGGATGGATGGAAAGAAGATATGAAAGAAATGAAAGAAGAAATTAAAGAAATGAAAAAAGAGAACAACTCCAGAAATAATGAAGCCACTGAAATGAGCAAACAAATGAAGACCCTTCAAGAAGACAACAACATGCTGAGGAACATCATAGATTAAATGGGTCAGGATAAACGAATGAATGATATCATCGTGACAGGGCACCGAATTAAACCAAGATCCTATGCTGTGAATAATGAAGGTGAACCAGATGAAATGGATATGGTCTCAGCAGAACAGCAAGTGGTCAACTTTCTGCAATCAAAAGAAATTGAAAATGACATTAATACCATCGAAACATGCATCCCACTGAACGGAAGAAACAACAAAGCCACTCCAGTCGTGCTCGTGAAACTCGTAAACAGAAAATCTAAAATGGCATTGCTGAGACAGGGAAAGAAGCTGAAGGGAACAAATGTGTACATGAATGAGCATCTCACAAAACGTAATGCTGGAATCGCCAAGAAAGCACGCGACTTGAGAAGGCAGGGAAAAATCCAGGGAACTTGGAGCGCCAACTGTAAAATGTACATCAAGCTGAATGGAGGTCCAGAAGCAAGAGTAATTGTTGTCCATGACATCAAGGACCTGGACAATTTTTAAAGTTTACACAGCTACCACAACAACGATGATAATGGACTCTGACAGAAAACAAACACCCAAATTCAACATCGACACTACTATGTTCCAAGGGACGACTAAACAAGAGTACCTACATTCAGGATTGCATCCACCTACACTTATAGAGATTATTTAAACAACATCAAAGATTGTTGAACAAGAAAATATGGAACTAAAAAATTTCTGCAACAAAGATCACAAAAACCAGGATTTGGAAAATGATATAGATCCAGATACAATTTTTTTCACCCACATCAGTAATAGTTGTTTTTATTATACAGATGATCAATATAATAGCAACATTGAATGTGATAACAAATTGTCAATTATTCATTTTAATAGTAGAAGCTTGTATGCAAATTACAACAACATTAAGAACTTTTTGGAACACATCAACGAACCCTTCAGAGTGATTGCTGTCACAGAAACATGGATTGATGATAAAAAAGGAATAGATTTTGATCTGGAAGGATATGAGCTAAACTACATCAACAGAACCAACAAAAATGGAGGAGGAGTAGCTGTGTACGTGATGAAGAACCTGAACTACAAAGTGGTAAAAAACATGTCATTTGCTATAGATAATATCTTAGAATGTATAACCATTGAAATATGTCAGGAAAAAAGCAAAAACATATTCATCAGTTGTATATATAGATCACCTAAGTCAAGTATAGAAACATTTGAAGAATGGATCAAGGCAACTTACATGGACAATGGTCAAAGAATAATGTTCTTATGTGGTGACTTTAATATTGACTTATTGAACCCCAACAAGCAAAAGTCTATTGATGACTTCACTGATACAATGTACAGCATCAGTCTATATCCTAAAATCACAAAGCCAAGCAGAATCACAGCACACTGTGCCACGCTTATTGATAATATTTTTACCAATGATTTTGATAATAACACTACAAGTGGTCTACTTATAACCGACATTAGTGATCATCTGCCAGTTTTTACAATATATGATGGAAACTACAAGAAGAACATGGAAGACAAAAGGACATTTCGAAGACTATGCACAGAGAAGAGGATGACTGCCTTCAAAATTGAGCTACAAAAGCAAGATTGGGACAATGTGTATAATGAAAAAGAGGTTGATGAAGCATATGAACATTTCTTAAACAAGTTCATAATACTTTATGACAAACATTGTCCATGGATACAACTCAGTAACAAGCAGAGAAAGAATAATCAACCATGGATGACAAAAGGATTAAAAAATGCTTGTAAGAAGAAGAATACACTATATAGAAAATGTATAGCACAAAGAACTATAGAGGCAGAAATTAAGTACAAAAAGTATAAAAACAAGTTAACAGACATACTACGATCATGTAGAAAAGAATATTATAGTGAATTATTGGACAGGAACAAAAATAATATGAGAGCAACATGGGGCATCCTCAATAGCATTATTAAAAATGGAACTAAGAGGGACTACCCTCAATACTTCTTAGATGAAAATTTAAAAAATGACAACATAAAGGAAGTAGTTGAAGGAAATAGTTACAATTGCAAAAAAATGTAAATCTAAGACTTCAACTGATTGTAACGGAATTGATATGGAAACGATAAAAAAGGTTATTGAAGAGATCTCAGGACCATTAATGTATATTAGTAACCTATCATTTCAAACAGGTACATTTCCAAACAAAATGAAAATAGCTAAAGTTGCACCAATTTATAAGACTGGAGACAAACATCAATTTACAAATTATAGACCTGTTTCTCTACTTCCACAATTTTCTAAAATCATTGAAAAACTGTTCAATAACAGATTAGGAAGTTTCATAAATAAAAATAGAATACTCGAAGAGAACCAATATGGATACAGAGCTAATGTTTAAACTTCAATGGCTTTAATTGAAATTACAGAAGAAATTACCAATGCAATAGATAGTAAAAAATGTGCGGCAGCGGTTTTTATGGATCTAACTAAAGCATTTGACACAATTAATCACAATATTGTAATCAAAAAACTAGAACGATATGGCATCAGAGGGTTAGTCTTAAACTGGATAAGAAGTTATCTAACGAGCAGGAAACAATACGTGAAGCTGGGCGAACACACGTCTACAACGCTAAATATATCCTGTGGTGTACCTCAGGGATCAATACTAGGACCTAAATTATTCAATCTCTATATAAATGACATTTGTAAAGTTACAAAAGATTTAAAGTTAGTATTATTTGCGGCTGATACAACAGCGTTTTGTTCAGGAGAGAACACACAGGAGATAATACAAATAATAACAGAAGAAATTAACAAATTAAAAAGATGGTTTGACAAAAACAGACTATCGTTGAATCTCAGTAAAACTAAGATAATGCTATTTGGTAACAGTAGAAGAGAAAGTCAAACACAAATACAAATAGACGGAATAGAAATTGAAAGAGTAAATGAAACCAAATTTCTAGGTATAATGATTGATGATAAATTGAACTGGAAATCTCACGTAAAAAATATACAACATGAAGTTGCAAGAAAGACGTCAATAATGAATAAAGCAAAACATGTTCTAGACCAAAAATCCCTTCATATTCTCTACTGCTCACTAGTGTTACCATATCTGAGCTACTGTGTAGAAATATGGGGAAATAATTACAAAAGTACACTTCATTCATTAACGGTGATACAAAAAAGATCAGTTAGAATAATACATAATGTTGGATATAGAGAACATACAAACCCTTTATTTATTGAATCAAAAATACTGAAATACCACGACATAGTGAATTTGCAAACAGCTAAAATTATGCACAAAGCAAACTATAACCTGCTACCCAAGAATATACAACAATTCTTCTCAAAAAAAGAGTAGAAGTATAATCTTAGAGAAAAACGTAATTTAAAACATTTGTTTGCACGTACAACACTTAAGACCTTCAGTTTATCAGTATGTGGAATTCAATTATGGAATGGATTAAGCAAAGCAATCAAACAATGTACTAATATGATCCATTTCAAGAAACTCTTCAAACTTAAAGTGTTTACAAAGTACAAAGAAGAAGAACTATGACAAACATTCTCAATTTATTTCATCCATACATTCATTCATTCTTAAAGTAATCTTACTTATCTCATCATATGAAATATGACTTACTTCACCAATTATTATTATTAAATTCTTACTATTATTTATTTATTTTTATTGTGATTACTTATGGAGTTTATTGTGAAAAAATTGTGAACAGGAAGTGGACAAAAAGTTTTGCAACTGTTATGTAAAGAAAAGGGTTAGGATTAAATAAGCTCTGCTTCTTCCTACTCCTTTTCGAACATGTTGAAAAGAGAAACTGGAAATTTTGATGTATCATGTTGTATGCTTGCATGTTCGAAATAAACTCAAACTCAACTCAACTCAACTCAATGTTATGCAGAGGTATAGTTAGAGCAGACCTGGGCATTCAGCGGCCCGCGGGCCACATCCGGCCCTTTGTGCGTCCCTGTCCGGCCCGCGTGAGCCCAATCATAAATTACAAAATACATTTTAAAAAGTATCTATGTCGAGTGTGCAATACAACGGTGCTGCTTTTGTTTTGAAAAGCGTTATTTCTATTACTTCCGTGTGGACCTATGCTCTTGCGTGATTGTGAGTGAATGTTAACAGCGGCAATCACAAATTACGAAATACATTTAAAAAAACATCTATGTCGTGCGTGCAATACAACTGTGCTGCTTTTATTTTGAAAAGTGTTATTTTTTGGGCATATGTCCGTGTGTAACCTATGAGTGAAGGTGCACAAAGACAAGTGATGCCTGGTTATCCCTGAGACGCTAAAAAGAGAAAAGTTGATGACGAACGCCGTGTTTCCAACAAGACATGGACTGCCAAGTATTTCTTTACAGAAATTAAAGGTAAAGCCGTGTGCTTAATGTGTGGTACACAGGTTGCTGTGTTGAAAGAATATAATTTGAATCGCCACTACACGACGAAGCACAAGAAAAAATACCGGAATCTGTCTGATGAAGCGTGCGCAAGGGAGGCTGATGCGTTGATGGTGAAACTGCAAACCCAACAAGGACTTTTTGCCAATTTTCACACCCCCAGAGATGCAGCCATCAGGACAAGTTTCGTCATTTCTCAGAAAATCGCCAGGAAAAGTAAGGCGTTTTCTGACGGAGAGTTTATTAAGGAGTGCTTATTGGACTCTGTTGCGCTGACATGCATGGAGAAGAGGGGCGCATTTGAGAACGTGTCACTCTCCCGACGCACAGTAACGAGGCGGGTTGAGACCATCGCTGGAAGCTTGGAGCTTCAGCTGAAGTACAGAACGGCCAACTTTGACTGTTTTTCGCTGGCTTTGGATGAGAGCTGCGATGTACGTAACACCGCCCTGCTGCTCATCTTCTTACGTGGGATAACTGCCGACTTTCAAATCACAGAGGAGCTGGCAGCGATGCAGTCAATTAAAGAGACAACCACAGGTAATGACTTGTTCACATAGGTAAATGCGTGTTTGGACATGTTAGGACTGAAATGGGACAAGCTGGTAGGTCTGACAACAGATGGTTGTCCAAATCTGACGGGGAAAAATGTTGGACTTTTAAAGTGGATGCAGGATAAAGTGACATAAATTGACATTTTTGCATTGTATTATACATCAGGAAGTGTTGTGTAAGACAGTGTTAAAAATAAAACAATAAAAAGCAATCTGCTTTTGTATAAAGTTAAGTTAGGTTAAATGAAAGTATTATTATTATTATTATTTATCTTGCGGTATATCAAAAATAATTTTAGCAAAATTTAATTGAAATATTGTCGGTGTGGCCCTCCAGCAGTGCTCAGGTTGCTCATGCGGCCCCCGGTAAAAATTAATTGCCCACCCCTGAGTTAGAGGTTGGTGTTTGGCAGCCATGCTTTACTGCAAACATTTTCGTACCATACATCGTGTCAGCCAATGAGGAGGCTCTTTCATGGGCTCTGCTCAACCCTCCTTTCTCTAAATCCTGTGATTGGATCTGGGGGGATTGACCGGCAGGAAGACAAACGATTTGGTCTTCCGGGGTTTTATTTGCTAAAATACCTAATTATAAGGCACAGACAGTACGCAGACGTACGATTTTTTCAAAAATGATTATAGTTACGATATTTTGTATGATGCTAATATGATTAGTGCGCCTTATATTCCGGAAAATACGGTACTAAGTGGCGTTCACCATGGAGACACTTATATCCTGCATGTTCGTTGTCATGCTCCTACCTGTGGTGTTTTGCTATGTTTTCAAACATGCTGCAGACGTGAACCACTTTTTATGGGCATTTTGAAAGCAGTCCTGCAGTGCATCTATAAGGGAACACACTTTCTTTAGCGTGCTGATGGTGCACTTTGGGGAACGCTGGCAGTAACAGTGAGCATGCGCTGTCAGAAAATGCGCATTGCGAGAGGTTTTTTTCAAATATCGTATTTCTCGGACTATAAGCCACTACTTTTTCATACGCTTTGAACCCTGCGGCTTATAAGACTAATTGATATTTTTTTCCCTGCAGCAGGGACCCTGCTAACAGCCATAATGTTTTGTATTAAAAAAAACTGTAGTTTTCATAAAACACCAACGGAAACACTGAAAGTGTGTGTTATCGTTTGTGCTATGCCGCTATCTTCTGGATGAGTTTGCTCGCTGCAGGTGCTGCGGGTTGACCGTCTCTAGCAGTGATTCAGAAACTGTGGTACGTGTACCACTAGCTGTAGGCAAGCTCAATCCAGTAATATGCCAAATAATCACTTGATTAAAGTAAAGTGTTTTATGTTCCTATCGTCAAACACAGCGTTACTGTTCAAACTGTGTAATATTATAGTGGCCAAAAATATTAAACATACTTGTTAAATTATCTGCCTTGTTTTTAATAAATAATTACGATAACTACGGTATTGTATTTTACTGTTGGTCATTATGGTGGTACTTGGAGAGTCAATTTTTCTCTGAGGTGGCACTAGGTGAAAACAGTTTGAGAACCACTGGTCTACAGAATTTCTTTCTGTTTAGGCCCTTGAACCAAATGTACAAGTGTCGTTCCGTCTACTAGTCATCTATAGCGTTTCTACCTGTATGGATTGTTCCTTAATCACTCCAAGCAATGTTTGTAAATTTTACAGTATAACTAAAACTGTTCCACTGTCTGTAGGAGTGTTTTCATGCATATTTGTACATGGTATCGTAATGTAATGAAGCTAGCGTCGTCAAGCGTCTGTGTAAGTATTATTACTTTAAAATTGCATTATTTTTGTATTGTTTCAGTTTCACAATTTTCTTAGTAAATTCACTAGGCAACGTTTGTAAGTTTTACAGTATAACTAAAACAATTCATATTTAGTAAACCGCCCCATCTGTGACGTCTGTAGGAGTGTTTTCAAGCATATGTGTACATGCTATCGTAATGTAACGAAGCTAGCGTCGTTAGCATTAGCTAATATGCTAACACGTTTTCAAGCGTCTGTGTTAGTGTTATTACTTTAAAAATGCATTCTTTTTGTATTGTTTCAGTTTCACAAATGTTTTAGTAAATTCACCAAGACGTCACTGTGGAGTTATTGAGTCTTTTTAGCTGATTGGAGTGATAGTTTCCGCAGCTAGTGGATCCATGGTGATGACGTCTGTTTCGTTTGATCAGCCGTTTTACTGCTGTGTTACAGGCTCTATTTGGAAACAATTGACAATTAAGTTATGTAAATAAACATTTACCGAATCGTTCTGTGTAAATAACTAATTTCACAACGTATCTATATGTGAAGTGAAGTGAATTATATTTATATAGCGCTTTTCTCTAGTGACTCAAAGCGCTTTACATAGTGAAACCCAATATCTAAGTTACATTTAAACCAGTGTGGGTGGCACTGGGAGCAGGTGGGTAAAGTGTCTTGCCCAAGGACACAACGGCAGTGACTAGGATGGCGGAAGCGGGGATCGAACCTGGAACCCTTAAGTTGCTGGCACGGCCACTCTACCAACCGAGCTATACCGCCCCGGCTGCCCTTTGTCATGTGGCTTATAGTCTGGTATGGCTAATGTGGTGGATTGTCCGAAGCTTAAGCAGGCAACAAAAGTAGTTTAGTACAACAAATTGATTTACCCATTATCAGAAGTGCAGGTTGAATTGAGTTGTCCGTGCAGACAGACCACATGTACTCCGGAGCAAACAAGACACACACAAGCCAAAATCTCTCTCAGTCCTGGTTTCCTCTCCATCTTTATCTGGGTCTTCGTGCGTCACAGTTTTATCTCGTGCGTCATTTGTTTTTGCAACATCCTTGGATTCCTTAATCATACTTAAACAATCAAAACATTCTGTAGACAGGTTGGCACGACTTAATATTCACTTTTGTCCCACACCCGGGGACACAGAATAGAAGAGAAATCAAATGAGCATACATTCTTGACAGACGTGAAATATAGGTCAAAGGTCAGAAATTCTACTACATACCCTTCTTCCAGGGTCCTAAGACCCTGGACCAAAACAATTTCTGACGTAGACCACTAACTTAAATCTCTACCACAGATAGAGGCAAAAACCTCAATGTTTTTATACGAGGCAAAAATTCCGTCTATGACCCTCCTTCAGAGCGATCGCTGTTACCAGCCTGCAGTAAAACCATCTCACAGAACACAATTAGTGGCCTACCCTTTGATTTAGTAAAGGAATAACAAATACTTTGATCATGAACATAATTAGATGAATGTATATAGACTTATGACTGTAAGACATTTGCAAAATATTTTTCCCGGCATTTGCAATGAATGTAGTTACCAATATTGTTAAAGGCCTACTGAAACCCACTACTACCGACCACGCAGTCTGATAGTTTATATATCAATGATGAAATCTTAACATTATAACACATGCCAATACGGCCGGGTTAACTTATAAAGTGACATTTTAAATTTGCCGCTAAACTTCCGGTTCGAAACGCCTCTGAGGATGACGTATGCGCGTGACGTAGACCGGCGAACACGGGTATGCCTTCCACATTGAAGCCAATACGAAAAAGCTCTGTTTTCATTTCATAATTCCACAGTATTCTGGACATCTGTGTTCGTGAATCTGTTTCAATCATGTTCATTGCATTATGGAGAAGGAAGCTGAGCAAGCAAAGAAGAAAGTTGTCGGTGCGAAATGGACGTATTTTTCGAACGTAGTCAGCAACAACAGTACACAGCCGGCGCTTCTTTGTTTACATTCCCGGAAGATGCAGTCAAGATGGAAGAACTCGGATAACAGAGACTCTAACCAGGAGGACTTTTGACTTCGATACACAGACGCCTGTAGAGAACTGGGACAACACAGACTCTTACCAGGATTACTTTGATTTGGATGACAAAGACGCAGACGTGCTACTGTGAGTATGCAGCTTTGGCTTCTAAACATTTGATCGCTTGACCGTATGTGCGCAACTTTTTTTTGCGTATGTACGTAACTTTTTAAAAATATATAAGCTTTATGAACCTTGGGTTAGGTGAACGGTCTTTTGGGCTGAGTGATTGTGTGTGTTGATCAGGTGTTTGAATTGTATTGGCGTGTTCTATGGAGCTAGGAGCTAGCAGAGGAGCTAGGAGCTAGCGTAACAAACACGCAGGTGTTTTTATGCAGGATTAATTTGTGGCATATTAAATATAAGCCTGGTTGTGTTGTGGCTAATAGAGTATATATATATGTCTTGTGTTTATTTACTGTTGTAGTCATTCCCAGCTGAATATCAGGTACCGTGAGTATGCAGCCTTGGCTGCTAAACATTTGACAGCTTGACCGTATGTGCGCGTCACGTACGTAACTTTTTAAAAATATATAAGCTTTATGAACCTTGGGTTAGGTGAACGGTCTTTTGGGCTGAGTGATTGTGTGTGTTGATCAGGTGTTTGAATTGTATTGGCGTGTTCTATGGAGCTAGGAGCTAGCCGAGGAGCTAGGAGCTAGCGTAACAAACACGCAGGTGTTTTTATGCAGGATTAATTTGTGGCATATTAAATATAAGCCTGGTTGTGTTGTGGCTAATAGAGTATATATATATATATATATGTCTTGTGTTTATTTACTGTTGTAGTCATTCCAGCTGAATATCAGGTCACCCCCGGCTCTCACAGCATCTTCCCTATCTGAATAGCTTCAACTCCCAACTAGTCCTTCACTTGCACTTTACTCATCCACAAATCTTTCATCCTCGCTCAAATTAATGGGGAAATTGTCGCTTTCTCGGTCCGAATCTCTCTCACTTCCTGCGGCCATCATTGTAAACAATAGGGAACTTTGCGTATATGTTCAACTGACTACGTCACGCTACTTCCGGTAGGGGCAAGCCTTTTTTTTATCAGATACCAAAAGTTGCAATCTTTATCGTCGTTGTTCTATACTAAATCCTTCCAGCAAAAATATGGCAATATCGCGAAATGATCAAGTATGACACATAGAATAGATCTGCTATCCCCGTTTAAATAAAAAAAATTCATTTCAGTAGGCCTTTAAGTTCAGAAACAGATATGTTCTGTACCAGATTATATCTAAATAGCTACTTTACATCTGCAGTCCCTGGCTACCTAAATTAAATGGATCCAAAAATCAAGCAATAAAATTATGACACTAATTAATCATAATAAATATATACATTCATAATAATCAATAATTAATCAAAAAATAATCATACTGTAGCATGTAATCAAATTAAGAAAAGTCATAAAATGCCCCTTCATGGACACATTCTTAATATACAATACAACCACACCTTATTTACAACATCACACAAAGACAATACATGCTCTTGTTCACATCTGTCATCATTCGTAAAAACAACCAAGATTTTAACAGCCATACCTCACAATTTACAACAAAAATGCTCTCATGGATAAATATACTACACATTTAGTTGATGTGTCAACATAATGCCCCTCTTAGCGACAGAGTGAGCAGCTTTGATTGCTCCAAAGCCACTTTTTAACTTCAAAATTTCTATTCCTTTTGTTATAACGGGGAGAAGGTTAATTGGTCTGTACTTGTTCTGGTCTTCTTTATTTCCTGCTTTATGGATTTAATTATAGTAGCAGTTTCTCGACGTGGTAGGGAAAGTGTTTTCCGTTATTGATTTATTTATCAATTGTTGTTATACGAGCAATAATACAATCCTTATACGTTTTTAGGAAGATAGTGTCCAACCCGTATATATATCTCTAGATCGTGAGTCTGATAATGCAGCGAAGATTTTGTTTAACTTTGTTTCATTTGTTAATTCTAAAATTAGTCCATCCTGAATAAATGACAATTATTTGCACTGATTTTGAGGGACTTTTTATTCAGGGTTTGTACAGACTAGATGAAATGTTCATTAAAATTATTACTTATGTATGGACTGTCTGCGATAGTAGCACCATTGATATTTAATGTTATAGTTTTGTTTCTTGTTTGCTCTCTTCCCGTAAGTTTGTACATGGTTTTCCATAACTGTCTAATGTTCCCTTTTGCAGCTTTGATTAATTCTAAGTGAAAGTCAGCCTTAGACTTCCGCATAAACATTGTAACTTTGTTCCTCAAAACTTTTAAAATCATACGATCTGTATTTAGACCTGTTATAATTGCTCTTATGAGAGCTGAGTCCCGATGTCTTTATTAGAATCCAAATTGTTTTATTAATCCAAGGTATTTTTATTTTAGCACTCCTCTTTCTGGTTTTGTATTAGTGTATTTACAGATGATCTCTTTGATTTTTGTCATCCAATTGTAATTCTAGTAGGGCTGCTTATCCTTTATGTCATGTAGAAGCCGTTTAAAAAATCCTTAAGTTTCTTTGTACGTGTTTTATTTAACCAGTCCAGATTAACGTCCCCCATGACGTTCACTTCTTTCATACTATGCTGTTTGAGGATGTCTGAAAATGAATCGAGAAAAATGTCTTTAGCTGTGGTCGGTCGGTATACTACAATTACCTTGAAATACATTTCTGAGGAAAATGTAATTTACATTTTCAACATACTCAAATTGATCTACTTCTATGTTTTCCCTTTCATAAATCATAATTCCTCCCCCCTTTGTCACTCGATCTGGTTTTTTTTCTGTAATCTTATACCCCGGGACATTAATTAGAACAAAAGGTGTTGTGGGTTTAAACCATGTCTCCGATAGACAAAGGTTCCTGTTGTAGAAAGTTTAATGATGCGGCCACGTTTGTTACTGAATACTTTCTACAGGCTTCTGTCTCTAAGCGACTTTGTGTATGTAATAAGAAACTACAATTATTTGATATGCTTAAATTTTTTATTTTAGCTCAGCTGTTGTGTAGCTGCTAGCTCCTTGTAGCCTACAGCAGGAATGTCCAAATTTCAGCCAATAGCTATGTTTTTAACAGACAACCGAAATAATTAAAATGTGGTATTTGCGTATCGGTCCAATCAGCGGCAGCTACGCCCTGTTTTAATCATTCGACCTAAAGCTTTATTTTCGTAGGCAGGACAGAGGACAAGGGAACAATGTGGGACAGCAATTGTCCATCTTATACCATGCTAATTGTTGTAAGGATGGTTCACATGAGCGGCCATACCTTGAGTCCCACCATATATAAGAGTCAAAAGGCTCCTATTATGAGTCGTCTAATTGGTGATCATACACTTTGGCGGTTTGGGTGGCAGGGCACACGGACGCACCTCAGTCAGCCAGTGCTAGGACAGTTGGAGCAGTCCCCGTCCTCCATTTGTTCCTGGGAGACGTCCCCAGTAGTTGTCAGCTGATGTCGTGCTGTCAGGCAACATCAGGAAGTTCCTTCTGTGCGGTATTGGATTGTCAGGGCACAGTTCGTAAGCAGGTCATTACAAGGTGTGTGCAGGTTGACCACAAAGGAATGCTTCAAAGATTGTGTGGCACCATTGTCAATAACATTGTCCGTTGACACTTATGTCCAGCAGGGGTCTGTTTGTATCCTGCTGTTCGTCCTGCTGTGGGCGTCCTCTGTCACACCTGTATTTTTTTTTTTGAGCATGTTCTGGCTACAACTTTGGAGCTTGTCTTGTTCAGAGAAGTTGGCAGTCCCCCGGCTGCATAACAGTTTCCACCCTAGCTTGACCTAGGACAACCGCGGCTACCACCCAAGTCCGTCTGTATGGTTTTACGTTTTGTTGAGGTTTTTTCCCTCCAGAATTTGGAACTCAAAACATGTACACCCATTGTTTTCATATCCTCTCGGTTAGTTCAATTTTGCATATCACGTTTTAAAATCACAGTCTTAACTACCCCATTAAAGGTTAATCAATAACCCTAATTCAAAGATTATACGTACTACTTCATGTGTATTTAAGTACCCTTTTAATTCACTTAAAGATTATCTATAAGTTAATTTAAACTATCATTTGTCTATCAGTAGGTTCGAGCAAGCTGTCATGCTTGCACTCTGACCTCCCGCTGTGCGTGATATTCTCCAAAACAAAAGAATGTTTTTATTCACGTTTCTCCTTATCTTTCAGCTAAATCTTTTAATCGTTTAACTTTTAACGTCCGCACTGTGTTTATTTTTATTGTCTGCATTTTAATTTTGCTTTTATTTTCTTTCATTTCACTTTGTTGTCTGTGAAGCACTTTGAGTCTGCCCTGTGCATGAAAAGCGCCACACAAACAAAGCTGCCCCGCCTTGCCTTGCCTTTCTCCGTCTGGTTATCCAACCTAGTCACAACAAACACACAAGGCCATGCTCTAAACGCCAGGCCGAATCACACTTCTCCTCTTTTTAACACTTTACATATCGGCTCTTATTCTAATTATTAATGTAGGCTGTTATTTGTAATTATTATTCAACACTATTCACAGCAAACGGTTGTAAAGTTATAGTTATTCGCATTATACTCTCAAAATCTATAGCTAACTGAAAGCTGTTGAGATTTGGTTTGCCTCCTTCATTTATTCTGTCATGCCATTATCCTCTTTTAACTCAACACCCAGAAGTATAGTGTACTGCAATGTCTAAATACAAATAAAATACTCCAACCTAAAATTGTCAGACTACACTTTAAATTAAACCGCCTTAAAACTTACTTTTTATTATATTCATTTCCAAACTCACCTCCACCACAGCAGACATCTTCCTCAATCCTATCCCAATACTCCCATAACTTAGAAAGGTGTTTCACAATAGTGGTTAAGTAGTTATTTTAAGTAATAGATCTCAATATGTGGAAATTAATAAGACTAAATTGGCCCTAATGTGTGAATGTTGTCTGTTTATCTATCTGTGTTGGCCCTGTGATGAGGTGACGACCTGTCCAGGGTGCACTCCAGATGGGACCTAAACTATTTATACTTAATCTAAATGATATTTTTTCAGTATCTTAATAAATTAAATGTATCACGTTTGCAGATAATACAAATGTATATTGTTCAGGAGAAGACTTGAAGAAAGCGTTGAGGAAATTGAGGTCGCGTTGATTCACCTAAAAAATTATTTAATATTAATAAGTAATTATTTAATGATAACAAAACTAAATTTGTGGTGTTTAGTGGTGCAAAGTCAAATTGTGAAACAAAAATTAAAGTTGAATCAAGTGGAAATTGACAGAGTATATGAACTACATTCTTGAGAATAATAATTGATCATTAATATGTTGGAAGCCGCATACTGAACATATTAAAGAAAAATATCCAAATCCATTGCTATTCGGTATAAAGTAAAACACATGCTGAATAAGAAATGTCTGCATATGTTATGTCATTCATTTATTTTTTCCATATGTAACCTTGTTTTGAAGTTTGAGGAAATGTTTATAAAAGAAATATAGACCCAATACTTAAACTTAAAAGGCTCATTTCAATAATACACAAAGCATGCTACTATGATATACCATTTTTTATAAGTTATAATATGTTAAATGTTCAGATAATCTATTTTTAAAACAATGGCAATTATGTTTCGAGTAAAGAACAACAGCCTTCCAGTTTGTATTCTTAGCTTATTTACATTATGAGGAGAAAACTATCATTTACGGGGATATTGATTTTTGAAATAGGTCAAGTAAAATTAAAATGAAAAATAAAAAATGCAAATGTATTTCAGTTCTAGGAGTTAAATGATGGACCATCCTCAGTGATGAGCTGAACACTTGTAGTTTTTTGTTATGGTTTAAGAGACCCTTGAAAAGTAAAGTTTTTTGAACATTATAAAATATAGTAACAATTACTTTCATCTTTTAACGTTGATGTTCCAGGTAATTTAATGTCCAGTGAATGTATAGGGTAGGCCAATATAAGCTTTGGCTTCCGCCTATTCCTTTTTCGGTCATTCTTTTTCTTTTTTTTTTCTTTCTTTGTGTAAATGTGTATGATTGTTAATATATTTAATCTGTACTGTTAAACTGCTCACACAAAATGGTTGAAGGTTGATTATGATACCAAAATAAACTTATTTCATCTATTCATTCATTATAGTTTTATTCCATTTTGCATGTAATTATTCTTATTAATTTCTTCCCATTTCACTCAAACAACTAAACAAACAATCTTCCTTCACCTGCTCTCTCTCTTTCTCTCTCTCTCTCTCCTTCTCTCACAAGACAAACACAATAATCCATAATAATCAGTCTTATAAAATACAACAGGGTCAGCAGCAATCTAAACCTTAAATTGTATAACAGTGCAACATATTGCTCATTTGTTGTGGTCTTACTTGAACTATTTGGACAATAAAGATATAAGAATAACTAAAAAGTTTTCAAAATTAACCAAGTGATTAAATTATAATAAAGATTTCTTATACATATAATCAATCATCAATCTTCTATGTATATTGTAATAGTGATCCATCTGGATTCGTGAACTTAATTCTAAATATTTGTTTTGTTGACGTATTATTCTATAATTATATTTATAAAGGATTTTTTAATTGTTGTTATTTTTAGGATATTTTAAAATTTTTCACGTCCCCTTGGCATACTTTCAAGTACCCCCCTTTTTTGTCCGGGCGGAAACACCATACCCTCCTTTGAGAACTACTGATTTAGACTATAAAAAATCATTTGTCCCACACGCCATTAAACTGTACAACTCCTCTCTGGGGGCTAGGATGACAGGGAATGCAAAACAATAACAGTGCAATACTTTTTTATATCATGGTCGTTAATGCCTAGTTTCTCTTATTTTACTGTTCTATTTTTATTCTCCTTATGATATTTTTCTATTTTGTTTCCATTTATACCCTTATTAGTTACTGTTTACTTTTTACTTCTTCTTCTTGAGGGAACTCTCCTGAAGGAATCAATAACGTGTTATCTGTCTATCTATCTATCTATCTATCTATTATTAACCCCAGCACAATTCATGACGTCATGCTCATCTTGCAGACAGTTATTTCCATTTAATTGTATTCTCTACATGTAATTCTACATGCACCTTCATTTATCACTTTGAAATTTTGCTTTCTTTTGTTATTAATTTCAATTTTTGTTTTGCTGTTAACTTACGTTCTCATTCTTTGTCTGTCTTCTGATTAGAATTTGTTTAACACTTCTCTACGTTTTGTTTTGACTATGGCGCTGAGTGTTGGCGACTCTTATCTGTACTTCTTCAGACTCCATGATTCACACATGTTGACAATATATATAATTAATACTAGTTGCGCAGATATAAGTTAAAAATGTATTAGAATATAAATTAAAATTTGACTTCATCGTGATTATTCTTGAAATAATTAAAATGTCAATATAATTAAATAATCAATTTACCTTTATTAATTTTTAATTCAATTTTATTGAATTTGCTTATTTAACTTTATTTAATGTGTTTGCTATATCATTATTAATTCAAAACTACAATGTATTCTAATCTATGATGTGCGTGTGTGTGTTTCAACTCCACACTTACTAAATATATATTAAACTAGGGGTCACCAACCTTTTTGAAAGCAAGAGCTACTTCTTGGGTACTGATTAATGCGAAGGGCTACCAGTTCGATACACACTTAAATAAATTGCCAGAAATAGCCAATTTGCTCAATTTACCTTTAACTCTATGTTATTATTAATAATTAATTATATTTACACTTAATTGAATGGTTTAAAGAGGAGAAAACACACAAAAAAAATGACAATTACATTTTGAAACATAGTTTATCTTCAATTTCGACTCTTTAAAATTCAAAATTCAACAGAAAAAAAAAAAGAAGAGAAAAACTAGCTAATTCGAATCTTTTTGAAAAATATTTCACAAATATTCTTCGTCGAAAAACAGAAACTAAAATGAAGAATTAAATTAAAATGTATTTATTATTCTTTACAATAAAAAAAAAAAATTCTTGAACATTGATTTAAATTGTCAGGGAAGAAGAGGAAGGAATCTAAAAGGTAAAAAGGTATATGTGTTTAAAAATCCTAAAATCATTTTAAGGTTGTATTTTTTTCTCTAAAATTGTCTTTCTGAAAGTTATAAGAAGCAAAGTAAAAAAATTTATGAATTTATTTAAACAAGTGAAGACCAAGTCTTTAAAATATTTTCTTGGATTTTCAAATTCTATTTCAGTTTTGTATCTCTTAGAATTATAAATGTCGAGCAAAGCGAGGCCTTCTTGCTAGTAAATAAATACAATTTAAAAAATAGAGGCAGCTCACTGGTAAGTGCTGCTATTTGAGCTATTTTTAGAACAGGCCAGCGGGCTACTCATCTTGTCCTTACGGGCTACCTGGTGCCCGCGAGCACCGCGTTGGTGACCCCTGTATTAAACACATAAAAATATATGAATGATGAATCACCCAATGCTTTAATGTCCCAGGATCCAAATGTATGTATTGATATTTAAATGTTTCTTTATTAATATACAGTATTTTTTATTTTACCTATTATCAAAACCAACCTGTCAGCACTCTCTTCAGATTGAGTACAGCTGTCCACTACATATATATATATATATATATATATATGTATATATATTTTTAAACCTAGCTCAATACTAATCTAATCCAATGCTATGCTAACTCAATGCTAACCTAGCTCAATGCTATGCTAACAGTGTCACACCTCTTCGGCCCACGCCTCACGTGCAGCTGTCACTCACACAGCCTCGTCACAATGACACACTCTTATCTCAAAATGTCTCCCAGCTGAGCCTTCTTTTTTTTTTTTTTTTTTACTGAGTCACCCACACACACACAAAAACTTCACCAAAAAGCGAGAACCTTCTTGCAAACTATAGTGTTACACAGTTACAATCACCAGCACAGTTAAAAATAAATGCAACAGTCAACTATTTTTCTCCTCCAGAAGCACAGCTGTATCATATCAGAACCTTAATAATAAGAAACAACACTTATCATTCACTCTTAGATGGACAAATAGCCAAGGGGGTGGGGGATTATTGCTTAGGCTGCTGCCTCCACGATCCAACCTCAGAGAGCGGAATAAGATAATTAAATGGATAGATCATTCACTCATATGTTTTCTGTACATAAACTTTGTCTACTTTCTCACAAGCACACACATTTTGGAGAATTTCCCAGCTTTTGCAGATCAGCGGGGGGTGCGGAAAAAAAACGTGAAGGGAGGGGGGAGTATGCTTGCCTTTCAGAGGAGGGAAATAAAACAGATTAGACCTGCAGTTGCTACACAATGTTATTAAAATACGCACATACTTCTCAACATTCATTATATATATATATACACACATTTATAACCACAACCCCCAAAAACCCTGGTCCGGACCAATATACCAATATAAACAACTTTGCACGCGTGCTTGTGGAACGGCCGTCTCATTAACAAACACAGGTCCCTTCATTACTCATACAACGGCGATTAACCCGTTCAGCGGAGCAGCCCCTGGTTTACTCCCTGACCAATACACGGCAACAGCATAAAAGCACCATAGAGTCACTGATAATCACCCAATGCTCTACAGTCATCATGTTTTGGTCAGTTCCATACAGTTTCACCAAGTTTCACCAAAGCTCTACCATATGCAGCCCGATCTCTACCTGTCTATCTGCAGCAAATTAAACAGAACGTCGTGACAAATACAGCTCAGTTGATCTCCTTTACCGGAGTCAATAAACGGTCACTTAATATGAGGCTTTTCCACCGCTGCAGTTTCCACATAGACAGATATGTCGCACATTCATAGACTTCATAAATTTGTATGGGCCAAATGTCACACCAGTTAGCAAACCCTGCCTTAAATTTAGCTGTATCCAACTCTGGCTAATTCTGATGCACTTGCAGAAAGAAGCCTCCTTTTCCGACAACGAAAAAGGAGGAAGAGGTTAAGAAATGTATTCGTCTCACATAGTCTATGCTTCAAAACACTCCAAACCACCAAAATTCTATTAACAATCCCCTTATAGCTAAAAACAAGAAATCACAAGTTTTCAACAAACACACAGACAAATCATCACATATAAAACAACTCAAGCCAACCAACACATGCCCCAGTCTAGGTTGTTTTTGGAGAACCTGCTAGGCCTATCTTTTATGAAAAAAAAATTCAGTTTTCGTCTTACCGATCCCGTTTCTCTTCAGACAGATAACTTTTACACAATAAGAAAAATAGCTTGCCTTTTATAAGATGCGCGCATGCAACCGTTGTCTGCCTGAGAGAGAAGCCGGGAGCGGATGTTGACTTGCAGAGTTCTGGACCATCCTGTTCGTGACGCCAATTTGTGTGGTGGATTGTCCGAAGCTTAAGCAGGCAACAAAAGTAGTTTAGTACAACAAATTTATTTACCCATTATCAGAAGTGCAGGTTGAATTGAGTTGTCCGTGCAGACAGACCACATGTACTCCGGAGCAAACAAGACACACACAAGCCAAAATCTCTTTCAGTCCTGGTTTCCTCTCCATCTTTATCTGGGTCGTCGTGCGTCACAGTTTTATCTTGTGCGTCATTTGTTTTTGCAACATCCTTGGTTTCCTTAATCATACTTAAACAATCAAAACATTCTGTAGACAGGTTGGCACGACTTAATATTCACTTTTGTCCCACACCCGGGGACACAGAATAGAAGAGAAATCAAATGAGCATACATTCTTGACAGACATGAAATATAGGTCAAAGGTCAGAAATTCTACTACACGAATATGTGGAAAAAGTTTGTTTTCTTGTAAAATGTAGTGGGTGCGGTGCGCTCTATAGTCCAGAAAATACGGTCTATGAAAAAAAACCTTTACGTCATTAAAGAGATGCTTGCATACAGCAAAACACATCAATTTAATTTATTTTAGTCAACCCTTTAAGTCATCCAGCACCTATATAACTATAACATGATTATGCGGAATAGAGGATATGTCAAATATTTATATTTTTGACAGTTTACATATGTTGACAAGCATACACAGGACGGAGCTGCAGCGCGATTGCCTCATTTCTCACAGCTATTTCTGCGCAACTGCCAGTTTGCACTAACATTTCCGATATGCCGAATAAAGACGCATATGTCACAAACTGGCAAGCAGCCTTGGCAACGTGACCTCAAGATGGAGCAGACGATAGGCAAATGGTGAGTAAAATGTATGTTATTTAATACAAACAGAAAATACACTCACAAAAGGAGCGGAGAAAAGAACAAAAGACTGCGAGTGGAGCTAAAAAGGGAGCACGTCACAGAACTTATTTTGGAACACAATAGACACTCAAAACATGAGGCGGTAAGTAATGACTGAAATTGGCAACCCGGTACGGGAGTTTCCCAATTGCCAATCATTGCCAGTTGTGGGAGCCAATACACAGTAGACGACAGGCGAAGTGAAGCTACAAAATAAGAGTACTGGGCAGTAACTTAAACACCACCCAAATGGGAAATAAAAACACAAGTCCAAAACAGTTACAAGGGTGTGACTGTGACGATCTGTCACTTCATTTCTGTTTGTGCTTCCTTGTTTTGTGTTTTTTTTTTCCTATCAGTGCTCTGCTGAGAGCTGTTTTCCCCTCACCTGCTGTTGATTGGCAGCCAGGCCACACGTGGTGCTAATGAGCAGGCTTCTATTGCCTGCCTCGCCTGCTCCTCGGCGCTCGAGGATTGACTATTGTTTGTGAACTCTGTTAATCATACTAAAATCATCTTACCTTACCTTTGTCCTCCTGGTTCCTGCATCCTGGGGTCACTTCTACGGCAGCTATGTGAGTTCCTAACAGTGACAGCAAAACAGCAGAACAGTTTCAGTCTTGATATATCACATTACATGTGCTAAATAATTGAATTAGCATTTTCTACTCCTATTATTGCAAGCATTATGATGATCATTATATATTATGCATATTCATGAAGACAGACACACTGAAGGGATTGCGCCCATCATTTTGCTCACTTAAAAGGTAACTGCACTTTTATTTTGTAAATTTGCTTATCATTCACAATCACTATGTGAAATAAGAACACATGCATCTTTCTCTTTTTTATGTATTCTTTTTAAATAAGCGCTAGCAAGACGTGGCTAACAATTTAACAAATAGGAGTCATCTATTTTGTCACTTCCTGTCACTTCATGTAATTTCTTCACTACCGATTGTGATCACAGCTACAGGTTAGCTTGCTAACATATTCAACTGCATATCTGTCCGACGGGAGGCACAGATTCATGAAAGTAAGTGAACCGAAGGTGCCAATAGCCAGGGGATAGCTAGCTAAATGCTAGCTCAAAGCCGCTGCCAAGCAACAAAACCGAAGGAGTTGGACATATTTTAAGCGCTTCTGACCTCACATGCGATCAACAAGAAAGGCTGGCACAGCTCTGGCCGGTGCAAGGTATGTGAAAAAAAACAACCTTTGAGCCGCCGCTTGCTTGCCGCGGAAGCCAACAACACCAACGGCTTCACTTCGCTGCCGTGCAACCATGAGCAAAACAAGAAGTTGTCAAGAAAGCATGTGACTTGAGGAAACGTGGGAAAATAGGTGAACAAACGCCCTCAGAGCTAAAAATTATCTTGTAGCGTACCTCAGGGATCAATATTGGGACCAAAATGGTTTGATCTTTAAAAAAACAACATTTGTAAAGTTATAAAGGACTTAATGTTAGTATTATTTGCAGATGACATGACTGCGTTTTGTTCAGGAGAGCACACACAGAAGATAATACAAAAAAATAACAGAATAAATTAACAAATTAAAAAGATGGTTTGACAAAAACAGACTATCTTTGAATCTCATAAAAACTAAAATAATGTTATTCGGTAACAGTAGAAGAGAAAGTCAAACACAAATACAAATAGAGGAAGTAGATTGTGTAAGGGTAAAAGAAAACACATTTTTGGGTGTAATAATAGATGATAAAAGGAACTAGAAATCTTATGTAAAAAATATACAACATAAAGTAGCAAGCCATAAATCAATAATGAATGAAGTAAAATTTGTTCTGGACAAAAAAATCACTCCATATTCTCTACTGCTTGCTAGTGTTACCATATCTAAGTTATTGTGCAGAAATATGGGGAAACAACTACAAATGTGCACTTCATTCACTAACGGTGTTACAAAAAAGATACATTATAATAATAACAGTTTAGATATAGATATCAATAATCAATCAATCAAAGTTTATTTACATAGCCCTAAATCACAAGTGTCTCAAAGGGCTGCACAAGCCACAACGACATCCTCGGCTCAGATCCTACATCAGGGCAAGAAAAAACTCAACCTAATGACCGCAGATGTTGGTAAAAGATTATAAAACATGCCTCACTCTTGTATAGCAATGGCCATAAGCCGAGAAGTTGGTCAACTTTGAAATTCTACTTAGACCCAAATACATCGATAGAAAGACTCGTCAAGATGCTTATTTTATCACACCATTTTTTTTTGGCACACAGCTTCTAAAACTTGTAAATCAACCGCCGCATTTCGAGGCTCAAAAAAATAAGGTTTTGTATGATAATTTGTCCCAAAGTAGTCATGTGTGGCTCTCAGGAATTCTGCCCTTTCTGCCAATTCTACCACGTGTGCTATTTATTAAACAACTACCAGTAGTAGTTGTTAAAGAAATAGCACACGTGATGTGCTCTATAAAATCAATGACCAAATTACGATGACTGTTTACATTGTATGTTTTCAAAATGCCAGTTAATACATTTTATATATACTTACAGCCTGTATATAAAACACTAATGGAGTTTTTTTGGAGTTTTTTAGAGGTCTTTTTGGGTGGAATAAATATTATAAATATTGAGGCTCAAAAAAATAAGGTTTTGTATGATAATTTGTCCCAAAGTAGTCATGTGTGGCTCTCAGGAATTCTGCCCTTTCTGCCAATTCTACCACATGTGCTATTTATTAAACAACTACCAGTAGTAGTTGTTAAAGAAATAGCACACGTGATGTGCTCTATAAAATCAATGACCAAATTACGATGACTGTTTACATTGTATGTTTTCAAAATGCCAGTTAATACATTTTATATATACTTACAGCCTGTATATAAAACACTAATGGAGGTTTTTTGGAGTTTTTTAGAGGTCTTTTTAGGTGGAATAAATCGAATCCCAATTACCTACATTCTTAGCCACTTCTTGCTAGCGTTTATTTACAATTTAAACTGCATTAGAAAGAGAAAAACATTTCTTCCTGTCTCACATAGGGATTGTGAATGATAGACACAATTTTAAACACACTGTTTCTTATGGAGAAATCTGCTTCAATATAGGAACTTAGGCTAAGATGATATAACTATATGATATAACTAGAGATGTCCGATAATGGCTTTTTTGCTGATATCCGGTATTCCGATATTGTCCAACTCTTAATTACCCATTCCGATATCAACCGATACCGATATACTGTATACAGTCGTGGAATTAACACATTATTATGCCTAATGTTGTTGTGATGCCCCGCTGGATGCATTAAACAATGTAACAAGGTTTTCCAAAATAAATCAACTCAAGTTATGGAAAAAAATGCCAACATGGCGCTGCCAAATTTATTATTGAAGTCACAAAGTGCATTATTTTTTTAACATGCCTCAAAACAGCAGCTTGGAATTTGGGACATGCTCTCCCTGAGAGAGCATGAGGAGGTTGAGGTGGGCAGGGTTGGGGGGGCGGGGTTGAGGTGAGGGTGGTAGCGGGGGTTGTATATTGTAGCGTCCCGAAAGAGTTAGTGCTGCAAGGGGTTCTGGGTATTTGTTCTGTTGTGTTTATGTTGTGTTACGGTGCGGATGTTCTCCCGAAATGTGTTTGTCATTCTTGTTTGGTGTGGGTTCACAGTGTGGCGCATATTTGTAACAGTGTTAAAGTTGTTTATACGGTCATCCTCAGTGTGACCTGTATGGCTGTTGACTAAGTATGACTTGCTTTCACTTGTGTGTGTGAAAAGCCGCCGATATTAAGTGACTGGGCTGGTACGCAAAGGAAGGGCCTCTAAGGTTTATTGGCACTCTGTACGTCTCCCTATGTCCGTGTACGCAGCGGCGTTTTAAAAAGTCATACATTTTATTTTTGAAAACGATACCGAGCATTTTGAAACCGATGCCTATAATGTCCGATATTACATTTTAAAGCATTTATCGGCCGGTAATATCGGCAGTCCGATATCATCGGACATCCCTAGATATAACTATATGATATAACTATATGATATAACTATATGACCGATTGAAGCAAAGTAATTTAAAGACAGCTGTCACATAGCTTCATAGGTGTGCAATACAGCAGGTAAAGTGGTCCACTCAAAGGGGTTATATGGCTGGTGGGGTACACAAGACTCTTCCATGCTTCCAGCACCTCTCTCATTAGCACATGGCAGGCTGATAGATGCTGTGTCTGGATCAAGAGCATGTCAGGAGCCATGTCTTGGAGCCACTTGAAAATGACAAGATGAGAATGAGGGCCAGGGGTTGGCATATGTTGCTGATTAGCAGTCGCTTTTTACGAGGGAGGTCTCCTGCCACAGGGCATAATCAGACCTTCTCCTTGCATGCCTTTGTCTGCTTGCCAATTCACACACTCTTTTCGGTACAAAAAAACTGAATTTTAACCATTTACAATTGTTTTTCTTTTAAAAGATAAAACTTGAGATTTCTTTTCTTCTAGCTTGACTGATCCAAATATGTTTTGATGATTTTTCTTGTAAACAGGTCTTTTGGAATTAATGAAAATGGAAAGCAAGTTCTCTGGGTTTTCCCCTCAGGGTGTTGTCAAATGTTGATGGATTTCTGTGTGCACTGACAAGTAAAAACTAATATGTTGAAAAATAAGAAATCACAAAACTATTCTACATATTAATGGAGGAATTCAAGCAGTCTGCACTTTCCTGCCCACCAGGCTGGGAGCACAACTCGCCCCAAACAAAACTTTCCGTGCCACAGTCGAATACTGGAACATCTGGCTTATCGTGTAGGCACTTATTAGGATCAAATTAAGTAGAAATGAATGAGATGATACATGACAGGGTGCAGATGTTCAAAGCTGGGGTGTGAAAATCTGAGGGCAGAGAACGGCTTAATGAATTCTGTGTCTTACACAGCCGGGGTGAGGATTTGGGTTCACAGGTTAGGGGGAAAAAAGCTAATTAAATTCTGAAGCAGACACACAAGAAAATAAATGTTGCTTCTCGCTTGCTTAATTCAGCCGTGGCATGCTTACGGACAATGTTATGATTTGCTCGTAATCAGGATATCATTTGGAATGTGTTCATAATGTGGAATGATGGTGTTGCAAAACAAATGAATTTGTGGCCATAAATGTCCTCCCATTGCTCATTTTCAAAAGTAAAACAGTACTGTAGTTGAAAATAGATTTGAACTGAATAAATCCAACACCAAAAAATTCCATAGTCCTCACCAATCAAAGCAAATGTTTAGGCATTCATTAATTATTTTCTGTAAACGGGCTTGCAGCTTCCCCTTATTGAGAAGAAGAGAAGAAGAGTTTGTTTTATTGCCATTGTTTGAGAATGGGTTCACAAACTAGGAATTTTACTTGGCGCAATCGTGCAACATAAAACACATATAACACAGAATAGAATAACATGAGCTGTAACTGAGCTATCAGATCTTGTTATTGTTCATGTGCCTGATGGCCGAGGGGAAAACAACTGTTGCCCAAAGAACCAGCATCCTCTGCTGTGGACATTGTTTTTGGTCTGTTTTCTTTTGTTCATTACATACATATACAGCATGTATATAAAACATTCCCACATCTTGATAAAAATGACCTCATTAAGCAAAACACCATTGACACAATGAGCTCTCTGGTTCTCAGGAGGTTACAACGTAAAGCAAGGAATCTTTGTTAGGGGTGTCCCGATCCGATATTGATATCAGATATCAGTCCGATATCAGCAAAAAAAACAAGTGGTATTGGCTAGTATCTAAAATCCCTGATATGAGCTCCGATACAAACAATCCTGCAGCGTGTTAACTTGTGCAAAGCTGGGCAGCCAGTTAACTTTTACATATCGTCAAATAAGCACACAAGGTTTGTCTTTTCTTGTATTTTAGTGAAGGCATTTAGAAAAGTAAAACATGGTTGACTGTACTTTAGGCTACTAGGAACTAAAAGTTACACAACAGCTAAGTATGCAAGCTAGTAGTATATAATAAGCGTGCTTATTTGACCAATATTGCTGCCTAAAACGCGATATTTGTCAATATAAACAAGTGTAAAATAATCATAGTTGCATATTACTTAAGAATACAAAGTCTATAAGGCAGAAAAGTAATACAAAATTATTCAGGAACAAACGTGAATTATTGTGTCCAGTAAGTGATCCAGTAAGCTAGAACGCAAATTAATACTTCACTTCAAAAGCAGAACTCTGTCATAAGGTTAATATTTGTATACTTACTATTGTTCTTTGAGTAATTTCACTTAAACAGACTTTTTCGGACATAAATTAAAAGTATGTACAATCATTCCTGCTGATATTGTATCGGATTAATGTCGGTATCGGCTTAAGAACACTTAAGTAGTCATGTCGAAAGAGAAAAAGTCGTATCGGGACTCCCCTAATCTTTGTTACCTTTACACATTGTTGAGCAAAATTACCAGTAAAATGCAGTGGAGCAACTGCACTGTAGTAATTTGTGGCAGTCTACAAACACAATCAGTTGGGACAAAATAATATGGAATAAAAGAAGAAGAATATAAATGTTATATTCATATCAGGGGTCCCCAAACTTTTTGACTCGGGGGCCGCATTGGGTTAAAAAAATGTGGCCGGGGGCCGGGCTGTGTGTTTATATATATATATATATATATATATATATATATATATATATATATATATATATATATATATATATATATATATATATATACATTGTCTTTATATTCCAGCGAGTTAATCCGTTTTGTCATTTAACATCAATTAACATTGATGTTCATCAACATTTAACATTGTCACGTTATCGATGGGAAAATTCATTTTTAGACAATATGATTTGCCTGAGCGGCTAGGAGACACAGAGAGTAACAAGCGGTATAAAATGGATTAGAAAGGAAAGATAACATTTAAAAAAATAAAAAATATTTTTTTTTTTTTTTTTTTTTTTAAAAACACTTTTTTTAACTTGGGACTTCCCGTGGGCCGTAGTTTGGGGACCCCTGTTCATATTCTATTTATTTGTTATCTTCCTCTGTCCTCAGAAGGGAGGGTTTGCCAGGGCAGTTGCTGGATGTTCCACCTCCATCGTTGGGGTCCCTGCAGGTGGGGCATGTGATTCCCTTGGCCCTGTGCTGGGCGGTCTTGCTGTGGCCGACTTGAGTGTGGGTCCTGGGGTGGGCCCCCCTGTGCTCTCCTGTGGGGGGGTGGGCTCGTGGGGCCCCGGTTGCTTGTGGGGCAGGGCGATCTTACCGTCCGGCTGTGGGGAGTCTCTGGGCCTCTCAGGGTGAGGCGTCCAGTCTTTCTGCCCGCAGGGCTTGGGAAATGGTTGTCCTGAGCTTCTCTCGTGCCTTGTCGTCTGCTCGGCGTGTCTGTCTATGGCCTGCTGTTGGCCAGCCGAGGGCAGCACGGTGGGCCTGGTTCCGGGGGTCCTGTCGCTGGCCGATCTGCCAGCGTGGAGCCCCTTTTTTTTGGTCATCTGGATGCTAGTTAATGTACAATGAGCGTGATTGTAGACTTGTTGTCACGGCCCGGGCGCATTCCAATGCGCACTCATCTGTGCGTTCTGCTGAGTGCACCTCCAAGAGCGCACCTCCAAGAGCGCACCTGCACGCGCCACTCCTGCAGAAGCTGCGCCGGTGCACAGCTGCAATCAATCAGCACTCAACGCACCTGTCGCTAATGAGAAGACCTGACTTCTTAAACCAGTGCAAACCTGCATCCTGGGCCAGAACGTAGTCATCTGTTCCAGTACAGTAAGCCGACTATCAAGCTCTATGCATTAGGGGGGTGTATTTTGTAGCGTCCCGGAAGAGTTAGTGCTGCAAAGGATTCTGGGTATTTGTTCTGTTGTGTTTATGTTGTGTTACGATGCGGATGTTCTCCCGAAATGTGTTTGTTATTCTTGTTTGGTGTGGGTTCACAGTGTGGTGCATATTTGTAACAGTGTTAAAGTTGTTTATACGGTCACCTTCAGTGTAACCTGTATGGCTATTGATCAAGTATGCGTTGCATTCACGTGTGTGTGCGTACAGAAGCCGCACTTATCTTGTGACTGGGCCGGCACGTTGTTAGAATGGATGAAAAGCGGACGTGACGACAGCTCGTAGAGGACGTTAAAGGCAGTGCCTTTAAGGCACGCCCCCGAGACTGTGGTCCGGGTGGAATACGAGAGAATGGTAACTCCTGGAGATTTTCGGTAGGGGTAATTCCCGGGAAATTTTGGAGGGTTGGCAAGCATGCTCTACCGCCGTGTGCGCACAGTTTGCTAAAAAACTCAGTGTACTCGGCGCTGAGTTAAGACGCCGATTTGGCGACTTTGATGGTCAGAAATTTATATTTGAACTGCTTAGTAATCCCTTCGCAGTTGATGTGGAAAAAACACCAATTAACCTCCAAATGGAGCTGATTGAACTACAGTGTGATGACACGCTGAAGTCAAAGTATGATGCTGTTAGCGCCGCATAGTTTCCACAAGTCATCACTGACACAATGCCCCAGCTCCGCACCCAAGCTGCTCAATTGCTCCCTATGTTCGGCAGCACTTATCTGTTTAAGCAACTTTTCTCCTCAATGAAGATGACGAAAACGTCTCACAGGATACGTTTGACTGATGAACACCTTCGTTTGATAATGAACGTTGCCTCAGCTCAAAGCCTGAGCCTCGAGATTAATGAACTAGCATCCAAGAAAAGATGCCAGGTATCTGGCTTGGGCACATCAGATTAGATCAGTGTTGCAAACTGAGCAGTTTAAAGTCCTGAATGGATGGTTTATTCATCCACCCATCTATCCATCCATCCATCCATCCATTTATCTTCTTCCGCTTATCCGAGGTCGGGTCGCGGGGGCAGCAGGGAAGCCCAGACTTCCCTCTCCACAGCCCATTTGTCCAGCTCTTCCCGAGGGATCCCGAGGCGTTCCCAGACCAGCCGGGAGACATAGTCTTCCCAACTTGTCCTGGGTCTTCCCCGTGGCCTCTTACCGGTCGGACGTGCTCAAACACCTTCCTAGGGAGGCGTTCGGGTGGCATTCTGACCAGATGCCCGAACCACCTCATCTGGCTCCTCTCTATGTGGAGGAGCAGCGGCTTTACATTGAGCTCCTCCCGGATGGCAGAGCTTCTCACCCTATCTCTAAGGGAGAAACCCGCCACCCGGCGGAGGAAACTCATTTCGGCCGCTTGTACCCGTGATCTTGTCCTTTCGGTCATAACCCAAAACTCATGACCATAGGTGAGGATGGGAATGTAGATTGACCGGTAAATTGAGAGCTTTGCCTTCCGGCTCAGCTCCTTCTTCACCACAACGGATCGATACAGCGTCCACATTACTGAAGACGATCCACTCTTCCCTCACTCGTGAACAAGACTCCGAGGTACTTGAACTCCTCCACTTGGGGCAGGGTCTCCTTCCCAACCCGTAGATGGCACTCCACCCTTTTCCGGGCGAGAACCATGGACTCGGACTTGGAGGTGCTGATTCTCATCCCAGTCGTTTCACACTCAGCTGCGAACCGATCCAGTGAGAGCTGAAGATCCTGGCCAGATGAAGCCATCAGGACCACATCATCTGCAATAAGCAGAGACCTAATCCTGCAGCCACCAAACCAGATCCCCTCAACGCCCTGACTGCGCCTAGAAATTCTGTCCATAAAAGTTATGAACAGAATCTGTGACAAAGGGCAGCCTTGGTGGAGTCCAACCCTCACTGGAAACGTGTCCGGCTTACTGCCAGCAATGCGGACCAAGCTCTGACACTGATCGTACAGGGACCGGACCGCCACAATCAGACAGTCCGATACCCCATACTCTCTGAGCACTCCACACAGGACTTCCCGAGGGACACCGTCGAATGCCTTCTCCAAGTCCACAAAGCACATGTAGACCGGTTGGGCAAACTCCCATGCACCCTCAAGGACCGTGCCGAGAGTATAGAGCTGGTCCACAGTTCCACGACCAGGACGAAAACCACACTGTTCCTCCTGAATCCGAGGTTTGACTATCCGACGTAGCCTCCTCTCCAGTACACCTGAATAGACCTTACCGGGAAGGCTGAGGAGTGTGATCCCACGATAGTTGGAACACACCCTTCGGTTCCCCTTCTTAAAGAGAGGAACCACCACCCCGGTCTGCCAATCCAGAGGTACCGCCTCAATGTCCATGCGATGCTGCAGAGTCTTGTCAACCAAGACAGCCCCACAGCATCCAGAGCCTTAAGGAACTCCGGGCGGATCTCATCCACCCCGTGGCCTTGCCACTGAGGAGCTTTTTAATTACCTCAGCAACCTCAGCCCCAGAAATAGGAGAGCCCAACACAGATTCCCAAGGAACTGCTTCCTCATAGGAAGACGTGTTGGTGGGATTGAGGAGGTCTTCGAAGTATTCTCTCCACAGATCCACAACATCCACAGTCGAGGTCAGCAGAACACCATCCTCACCATACACGGTGTTGACAGTGCACTGCTTCCCCTTCCTGAGGCGGCGGATGGTGGTCCAGAATCGTTTCAAAGCTGTCCGGAAGTCGTTTTCCATGGCTTCTTAGAACTCCTCCCATGTCCGTGTTTTTGCCTCCGCGACCGCTGAAGCCGCACACCGCTTGGCCCGTGAGTCCTATGAGTCACAAGAACCCGATAGGACGCTTTCTTCAGCTTGACGGCATCCCTCACCAGCGGGTTATAGGATTACCGCCAAGACAGGCACCAACTACCTTGCGGCCACAGCTCCAACCAGCCGCCTCGACAATAGAGGTGCGGAACATGGTCCACTCGGACTCAATGTCCAGCACCTCCCTCGTGACATGTTCAAAGTTCTTCCGGAGGTGGGAATTGAAACTCTCTCTGACAGGAGACTCTGCTAGACATTCCCAGCAGACCCTCACAATGTGTTTGGGCCTGCCAGGTTTGTCCGGCATCCTCCCCCACCATCGCAGCCAACTCACCACCAGGTGGTGATCGGTAGAAACCTCCGCCCCTCTCTTCACCCGAGTGTCCAAAACATGAGCACGCAAATCCAATGACACAACTACAAAGTCGATCATGGAACTGCGGCTTAGGGTGTCCTGGTGCCAAGTGCACATATGGACACCCTTATGTTTGAACATGATGTTTGTTATGGACAATCTGTGACGAGCGCAAAAGTCCAATAACAAAACACCACTCGGGTTCAGATCCGGGCGGCCATTTTTCCCGATGACGCCTCTCCAGGTTTCACTGTCGTTGCCAACTTGAGTGTTGAAGTCCCCCAGTAGGACAAGGGAATCACCCGGGGGAGCACTTTCCAGTACTCCCTCGAGTGTATCCAAAAAGGGTGGGTACTCTGAACTGCTTTTTGGTGCGTAAGCGCAAACAACAGTCAGGACCCATCCCCCCACCCAAAGGCGGAGGGAAGCTACCCTCTTGTCCACCGGGTTGAACTGCAACGTGCAGGCTTTGAGCCGGGGGGCAACAAGAATTGCTACCCCACCCCTTCGCCTCTCACTGCGTGCAACGCCAGTGTGGAAGAGAGTCCAGCCCCAGAGAACTGGTTCCAGAGCCCTTGCTGTGTGTCGAGGTGAGTCCGACTATATCCAGCCGGAACTTCTCCACCTCGCGCACTAGCTCAGGCTCCTTCCCCCCAGCGAGGTGACGTTCCACGTCCCAAGAGCTAGCTTATGTAGCCGAGGATCGGACCGCCAAGTGCCCTGCCGTCGACTCCCGCCCAGCTCACATTGCACCCGACCTCTATGGCCCCTGCTATGGGTGGTGAGCCCATTGGAGGGGGGACCCACGTTGCCTCTTCGGGCTGTGCCTGGCCGGGCCCCATGGGGACAGGCCCGGCCACCAGGCGCTCGCCATCGTGCCCCAACTCCGGGCCTGGCTCCAGAGGGAGGCCCCGGTGACCCACGTCCGGGCGAGGGCAATCTGAGTCTCGGTTCTTGTATTTCCATGGACGTCTGGTTTATTCATTGTTATTTTATTTTCAAATTTATTAGCCTGTGGAAAAAGTTAATGTTGATATTTACCTCAGAAGGCTGCAAATAGAAAAGAGGCATTCCATTTTTATTTAAATTGTATTTGATGTGCCATTGATATTTTTTTATTTTTATTATTATTTGAAACTTGATTTTGCATGTCACTATAAAGTTATATAAGCCTTGCTTGTTCAATATTCAATGCAAAACTTGTTTGGGTCCCTATTAAAAGGTTAATTTGTTTACGGCGTGGCGAAGTTGGTAGAGTGGCCGTGCCAGCAATCGGAGGGTTGCTGGTTACTGGGGTTCAATCCCCACCTTCTACCATCCTAGTCACGTCCGTTGTGTCCTTGGGCAAGACACTTCACCCTTTGCCTCTGATGGCTGTTGGTTAGCGCCTTGCATGGCAGCTCCCGCCATCAGTGTGTGAATGTGTGTGTGAATGGGTGAATGTGGAAATACTGTCAAAGCGCTTTGACTACCTTGAAGGTAGAAAAGCGCTATACAAGTATAACCCATTTATCATTATTTACCTTGGCCAGCGGCTTTGTTAAGTTTAAAATTTCGGCCCACTCTGTATTTGAGTTTGACACCCCTGGTTTATATTATTCACCCAAGGATCTTCGGTTATTAGAGAGTTCCGAATGGACGGTTTTTCATAGGATACATTTCCGGGGTTGTTATTGCACTAGTGAGCCACGGATGAGGAGATGCTGCTCTGTTATTGATTTAAGTAAAGTCTGAATGTCATTAAAACAGTTAGCGCTATCTTTTGACACTTCTTCCACCCCCGTCCTTGCACGCTACACCGCTACAACAAAAGATGACAGGGAGAAGACGCTTTCGAAGTGGAGCCACGTAAATAAGACCGCCTACAAAACGGCATATCCTGATCACAAGGAAGTATTTTAAATTTAAAAAAGAAATTATAATATGAACCCTTTAATGCGCCTTTTATTCCGGAGTGGCGCCTTTTGTATGACAATAGACCCGCTCATCGGCAGTGCGCCTTATAATGCGGTGCGCCCTATGGTCCGGAAAATACGGTAAATGCTTCTGATATTCTGTACATTATGCAAATTAATGGTCTTCATATTGTTGCATGACAATATTTGTTGTTGTTAAACCAAATGTATAGCTTAGCGTTTTTTTTTTAAAATTGAAGTGTGTGATTGCATTGAGAAAGTGTCTTGACATGTTTTGATGTCTGATTGACTGTTTGCAATAAAAAAAAAAGTCTCCTTTTGACATCCTGTCGACTGTCTAAATCAGTCACAGTAACAATCTAAATGTTATGTTATCACTGCACCTAAACTCTAATCTAAACACGGAAGTGATGCAACACCCACGCAGCAGGTGTTTGCTGCAGTGATGTCGTCCTGTTTCACCGCGAAAAATAGTATGTTCTTGTAGCGGGGGGCGTGGTTAAGAGGGGAGGAGTATATTTACAGCTAGAATTCACCAAGTCAAGTATTTCATATATATATATATATATATATATATATATATATATATATATATATATATATATATATATATATATATATATATATATATATATATATATATATATATATATATATATATATATATATATATATATATATATATATATCAATCAATCAATCAATCAATCAATTTTCGGGCCTCCCTATGTCTAGCATTAAAAGATTACAGATGGTACAAAATGCGGCTGCTAGACTTTTGACAAAAACAAGAAAGTTTGATCATATTACGCCTATACTGGCTCACTTGCACTGGCTTCCTGTGCACCTAAGATGCGACTTTAAGGTTTTACTACTTACGTATAAAATACTACACGGTTTAGCTCCAGCCTATCTTGCCGATTGTATTGTACCATATGTCCCGGCAAGAAATCTGCGTTCAAAGAACTCCGGCTTATTAGTGATTCCCAGAGCCCCAAAAAAGTCTGCGGGCTATAGAGCGTTTTCTATTCGGGCTCCAATACTATGGAATGCCCTCCCGGTAAAAGTTAGAGATGCTACCTCAGTAGAAGCATTTAAGTCTCATCTTAAAACTCATTTGTATACTCTAGCCTTTAAATAGACTCCCTTTTTAGACCAGTTGATCTGCCGTTTCTTTTCTTTTCTTTTCTACTCTGCTCCGGGGTGGACCGCTAGCCTGTCCATCGGATGGGGACATCTCTACGCTGCTGACCCGTCTCCGCTCGGGATGGTTCCCGCTGGCCCCACCATGGACTGGACTTTCGCTGATGTGTTGGACTTTCACAATATTATGTCAGACCCACTCGACACCAAGGATGTCGTTGTGGCTTGTACAGCCCTTTGAGACACTTGTGATTTAGGGCTATATAAATAAACATTGATTGATTGATTGATTGATATATATATATATATACATATATATAAGAAATACTTGACTTTCAGTGACTTCTAGCTATATATATATTTATTTTATTATTTATATATATATATACGTGTATATATTTTTATATATATATATATATATATATATTTTTTTATATATATATATATATATATATATATATATATATATATATATATATATATATATATATATATATATATATATATATATATATATATATATATATATAAATAAAAGAAATACCTGAATTTCAGTGTTCATTTATTTACACATATACACACACATAAGACTCATCTACTTGTAATCTTGAAAGACTTGATCAAATACACAGTTGTTCTACTAACTGTACTGTGCTTGCTGCTTACTAAAAAAAAAAAAACAACACTTACCTTTCACTATTTGAGTAGCCTTTGTTCTAAACTTGCCAACCTTGAGACCTCCGATTCCGGGAGGTGGGGGGTGTGGGGTGGGGGGCGTGGTCGGGGGTGGGGCAGAGGCGTGGTTGGGGGCGGCGTGGGGTTGGGGGCGTGGTTAAGAGGGGAGGAGTATATTTACAGCTAGAATTCACCAACTTGAGTATATATACTCATATATACTCACATATGTACTCACATATATATATATATATATATATATATATATATGTATATATATATATATATATATATATATATATATATATATATATATATATATATATATATATATATATATATATATATATATATATATGTATGAAATACTTGACTTTCAGTGAATTCTAGCTATATATATATAAATATATATATATATATATATATATATATATATATATATATATATATATATATTTATTTATTTTATTATACATATAAATAAAAGAAATACTTGAATTTCAGTGTACCGGAGGCTATCCAGTAGATGGCAGTATTCTCCTGTTTAAGAGTGTCACAACATTGCTGTTTACGGCAGACGAACTGCTTTACGGTAGACGAAAACGTGACTGCTGTTGTTGTGTGTTGTTACCGCGCTGGGAGGACGTTAATGAAACTGCCTAACAATAAACCCACATAAGAAACCAAAAACTCGCCCTTGATCATTCTAAAGTTATAACGTGATTGGGCAGGCACGCTGTTTACGGTATATCGTGGGAAAGCGGACGTGAAAACAGACTGTCGCCGCTGTCCCCACTCAGGTCCGCATGGAGCTGGAGGGGGCGTGGCCTCCAGCTCCGGCTGATTTTCGGGAGAAAATTTCTTCCGGGAGGTTTTCGGGAGAGGCGCTGAATTCCGGGAGTCTCCCGGAAAATCCGGGAGGGTTGGCAAGTATTCTTTGTTCTGCCAATTGCGTACTGGCGAGCGATCTCTGAATCCGGGAACATATCCTTCACGGATTTGTTGAAGAAATCTGCAAATGAGAACGGGATGTTGCTTCCAGCTATCAGCATAGCCATCTTTGTCTCGGCATATGTTACAGCCTCGGGACTCCATTTAGCGAAGTGGCCCATAATACTGGGCTGGGACCGGTACTGCGTTGCCGCCGCTTTGTGCTTCGCTGTCAGTTCATGAATGAGTATATCCGTTCGGACACCGTGTTCAATGGAGAAGTCTGTTCTACAAAATTTACAGGCAGCATACCCCTTCCCCTTCGAACTGGCCTGGATAAACTGAAATTCTTGTTTCCATTCGTCGTCGGTGTCACCATGGCTGTATCTTCCTTGTTCTTCTGCTTCGTCTCCTTGTTGTGTGCGCAGTTGTGCACTCTCTAAAAGCTGTAGATGTTATAACGTGATTGGGCAGGCAAGCTGTTTATATCGTGGGAAAGCGGACGTGAAAACAGGCTGTCCTCACTCAGGTCCGCATGGAGCTGGAGGGGGCGTGGCCTCCAGCTCCGGCTGAAAATCGGGAGATTTTCGGGAGAATATTTGTCCCGGGTGGTTTTCGGGAGAGGCGCTGAATTTCGGGAGTGTCCCGGAAAATTCGGGAGGGTTGGCAAGTATGGTTAAAATCAATCATTTTCGTGGCAATAATAATCTGTGTTTGGAAAATTGATGATGTTACATAATGGTGTTGCTAACAGCGTTAGATTTTATAGTAATGAGTATTCTAATTAATTTCATTTATGTACGGTATAACGGTGTTACCGATACGTTTGAAGTAACTTGACACGCTACTTTTGAGGTGGACAAGACAGCTTTAGAATCCCGGGAAGGTCACTTCAGGAAGTGGCTCTCTGCAAGTAGCAGCCAACGCACACACACACACACACACACACACACACACACACACACACACATATACATACGCACGCACACACACATGCTACTACTATGTGGGGGAATAATGAATATTTAATAAAGTGACAGTCATCAACAAAAATTCTCCTACAATACCCCTTTTGTGGACAAGGAGGAACACAGCCACTGACTCTAGTCTAGTTTGATCGCTTTATTTACTACCAGTGAAAACATTCGACAGGTGCTGCTGTCAACATTCTTCTTCCAGTTCGCAGACTACTAATGCTCAGCTACAACAGCCAATGAGTGCGCTCTTGCTGACTTACGCTTCACTTGACAACAGGCACCACCTTTTACAAGCACTCTTCCCTCATGAAATGTCTCTCAAATGCAAACACCAGATATATAAAAGTTTTAAAAAATGTTTAAAAAAAAGTAACATTAATAATTATATCTAATGAATAATAATTCCGTTAGTTATTTAATTAGTTTTTGTGACAGTAACAAATAACTGTAATTATCCATCCATCCACTGTCTACCGCTTGTCCCTCTCAGGGTCGGGGGGGGGGGGTACACCCTGGATAAGTTGCCACCTCATCGCAGGGCCAACACAGATAGACAGACAACATTCACACTCACATTCACACACTAGGGCCAATTTAGTGTTGCCAATCAACCTATCCCCAGGTGCATGTCTTTGGAGGTGGGAGGAAGCCGGAGTACCCGGAGGGAACCCACGCAGTCACAGGGACAACATGCAAACGCCACACAGAAAGACCCCAAGCCCGGGGATCGAACCCAGGACCTTCTTATTGTGAGGCACACTCACTAACCCCTGTGCCAAACTAACTGTAATTAATTACTTTTTTAAAGGAGTTTTTTTTAACACTGATAACATACTACCTTCTGTAAAAGTAGGAGATTTGGAAGTCTTGATACTCATCTTCCAAATCTTGATAATTTTGTTTCCTTGGATCTTCCGTAAAGAGGTTTAGGTCGGACTAAGCTGTTGGAATGGTATAATTTGTACAGTATATATTCCAATGGAGTAACGTGCTCTGTAAAGATAGTAGTAATACAGAGTACCGCTTGCCACAACGCCTTACAGCTTGACTTGTTTGACTCCAATATGTTTTAACAGCTTCTATATTTGTATGAATTTAGTTGTAACATGCTTTGGTGTTGCTGTGTTTTGCTCTTGGTCCTGATGTTGGGGATTTGAGGCTAGTCATGGCTTCATTGGGGTTTCAGCCACACAGCGGGAAGAAGATAAAAAGGGAGGCTTTGGAGAAAGAAAAAAAAATCACAGAGCATTAAAAAGCAAATCTGCTGCGGGGGGCGGAGGGGAGATCCGCCGACAGCTTAAGAGATCCAAGATGATTAAAGGGTCAGTGGTCATAGTCTGCAGGTTGTGATGCTGCTCACCTTGGTGCACAAGAGACGCTGCCAACACGTAGCTCCCAAAAGCAATAATACACTGGAGACATTTTGAAGGTAGATCCAAGGTTACAGGAGATGTTCACCATGGTTCAGCAATATCTTTTGACTTTTACACTCATTTTAACTTGTGTTTTTTACTGTGAGCATCTATTCAGTTGTACATATTACATGTTTTATTTGTTGTACATATCCAATGCAGCTAATGGGAGTAATCCATTCTGACTGTAAATCACTCTAAACATGCATCCAAAAAGCGCCAACAGTACTCCATTTACATTTTGTGACCTGAATATTAAACTAGTATTAGCAATATTGTCATTATAAGCACTTACGCAGACAAAGTATTTTTAGCCGCGCCATGTTACAGAGCGCTAACTAGCTTGTGCAGCTGCAGTGTTGTCATACTGAGCTGCTGCATCTCAGTCGCTTCTGAGTTGATGAAAGTTAATTATTGTTAATGAATCATGCATCTCACTTGGATAATTGAAGGCTGTGCTCATAAGTCGAGAAGTTGGTCATCTGTGACATTCAACTTATACCTGGAAATGGCAAGAAAGACACGAAAAGACACTCGTTTACAGAACAGAACACTTGTTTTTTTTGTAACTGTTTGTGTGGGTTATGATTAATTCTTTATCTAAACGGAATTATATAAACATCCAATCAGTCTGCATTCAAGTGAGAGCAGACATTGTACGGTAAGTAATCATTTTATTATGTTTTTTGTTTCTCATCAAGTTTGTCACGATTAGTAGTAGTTGTTAAAAGAAAAGAGAACTTTGTGATGCGCCAAAGTATGCTTAAAATAAGCAAAATACGTAAACATTAAATCTTATTATGACTTTGCTTGTTACTACATTACATACATACTTCCAGCATGTATTTAAAACGTTGATGGAGGTGTTTGAATGTTTTTTGAAGTGCTTTATTGGCTCCATTGCCAACTAAAATGAATTAACGTTTTACGAGTAACAATTAATTTAAAAAACCTGTGTGCTTTTCATACATAATGATTTTGAATGATAGACAAAATTCAAAAAACAGTGTAATTACCCTTTAATGATATGTGAGAAAGAAATAGCTCAAATATGTCAACCTATCGCCTCAGTCATCACCATTAACCCAGGAAGACGTAACATTTCAAAAACATATTTAATTATCCAAATAAGGGCAGGAACAAAAAACACTGACACTGGTAGGCCATAAGGTGAACCAGGAAAAAGTGATTTTCGTTCCCACGTCTAGGCACTACTCTTTTTTTGCATTTTTGAATAGACCATGCCATTGTGGACATTAGGTTAAAAGTTATCCGCAAAATATCCTGGCGTTTTTTTTTTAGAGCCATAAATGTATAAAAATAGGAATTACAAAAAAACGAAAATCTTATAGATAGATAGACAGATAGTACTTTATTGATTTCTTCAGGAGAGTTCCCTCAGGAAAATTTAAATTCCAGCAGCAGTGTACAAAATTGAGATCAAATTTAAAAATAGATTAAAAAATAAAAAGCAACAATGAGAATAAAAATATAACAGTAAAATAAGAATATAACAAGAGAAACTATGCAGTAGTGACCATGTTATGAAAAAGTATTGCACTGTTATTGTTTTGCATCCCCTGTCATCCTAGTACCCCCCCCCCCCTCCCCCTCCTCCTCCTCTCCCCAGAGAGGAGTTGTACAGTCTAATGGCGTGTGGGACAAAGGAGTTTTTTAGTCTATTAGTCCTGCACTTGGGATGGAGGAAGCAGTCTAGTAAAAAATAAATTAAAAAACACTTTGACCCAAAATGGCTGACATCAATCAAAATATCAAATAATGCCAAAATATGGAAATACAACAAAAACTGCATTAAGGTTTAGAATCTGTACACAATATGGTACAAAACAATATTTACATGAACAAAACAATGTGTTGATGTCACAGCAGGTCTTGAGTATTTTTTTAAATATTTTTTTTTATTATTTTGCCTTAACTTTGCACATTGTTAAAGCCATATCTCAAGAATTATTTGATAGATTTTCCTCTAATTTGGCACAAACTCAAACTATGATTATTATAATTTTTTTAAGGTCAAGTGCACTGTAACCTCACATTCTATTTTTAAATTATTTAACTTAAGTAACTAAAAAAAAAGAAAGAGTAAAATACTCTGAGGGATTTACCGAGGAGGTAGAAATCACAGTGATCGTCCTTTTCGCATTCACGACTCTCATTTTCCAGAGGGTATAGTATCTGTGGTGGTTTAAAATACAAATCTGTGATCCACAATAGAAAAAGGAGAAAGTGTGGGATCATACGAGCCTTTGTTTGGATTCCAGAGTGGGAGCGAAAGAAAATGCGACTGCTCATCTCGGCGACCGGAAGAGACTATTGTCCTATGCAACGTGTGACCAGGAACGAGATGGAATAGGAAAAGGCATAAGTAGTCCTGCAGGCGCCTGATGAGAAGACTTATTGCGGGCACAGACCAAGCAGGCTGCCACAAACTTCTTGGTATTGGTCCTCAAGGAAGACCACCAAAAGTCTGATTCAACCCAGGGTGACAAGACAGTTTTGAGCTGTGCGCCCACGCCAGCACGTTGGGACAGAGCTCAGGGGCGATAAATAGCCGACCAGCAGGACAGGTGGCTGGAGCCGGGGAGCTGCTGAGCGCCTTCTCTACCTCTTTCTCAATGTCCCATTGTAGACCTCCAAGGATCCGAGACTGTGGAACAATAGTCTCTGAGGGTGTGCAGTCTGCCATAGGGGAATACATTCTAGACAGGGCGTCAGGCTTGCCGTTCTTAGAGACGGGTCAGAATGTCAGCGAACAATTGAATCTGGAGAGGAATAAAGTCGACCGTGCCTGTCTAGGGTTCCGTCTCTGGGCGGAGAGCAGGTATACCAGATTTTTATGGTCCATGACTATGGTAAATGGTGGTTCCAAGCCCTCCAGATAGTGCCTTCAGTCCTGCAGAGCTAATATGACAACCAGTAGTTCCAGATTACCTATATCCTAGTGTCTTTCTGCCGGAGTCAGGCGACGGGAGAAGAACGAGCAGGGGTACAGTTCGCCACTGGTGGAATCGCGCTGGGAGAGGACGACCTCAATGCCAGAATCAGATGCGTCAACCTCGACAAAAAAAGGAGAGGCAGGATGAGTATGAGCAAGGATAGGAGCAGTGTTAAAAAATATATTTTCAGTTGAAAAATGCCTTGTCAGCTTCTGGAATCCATCTAAACTTGATCTTAGTAGATGGAAACGTTGTGAGCGGCTGAGCGACTCGGCTGTAATCGCAAATAAATCGCTGATAAAAATGAGCAAAACCTAAGAATCTTTGCAGAAGCTTTCTAGATGTAAGAACAGGCCAGTCGACCACGGCTTGGATCTTAGCCAGATCGGGTTTAAACTGACCTTTATCCACAATGTATCCCAAAAAAGAGACGGATGACCCATGGAATTAGCATTTCTCGGCTTTTACAAATAACTAATTGTCGGGCAATCTTTGGAGGACAAGATCTACTTGCTGAGAGCGTTCCTCCAGCGCCGGTGAAAAAATAAGAATGTCGTCTAAATAAACAAAAAACAAAGCGACCCAGCATGTCACGGAGCGTATTGTTAATCAAAGACTGGAACACGGCGGGAGCATTAGTCAGACCAAAAGGAATCACCAAATACTCAAAATGACCAAGGGGAGTCTACCATTTCTCTCCCTCCCGGATGTGCACTAAATGGTATGCGTTGCTAAGGTCTAACTTAGAAAATAAAACTTAGCTTGATGAATAGCACTGAATGCCGAATATAGCAGAGGTAGAGAATACTTATTTTTGACATTGATCTCATTTAATACATAATAATCAATACATGGTCTACGGAATATATCCTTCTCGTCAAAAAAAAAACTCCTGCGGCTAGTGGTGAGGAGGAAAAACTAATAATGCCGTACCCAAGTGAAGAGGTGATGTATCGTTCAAGGACCTCACGCTCAGGCCGAAAAATAATATAAAGTCATGATGATGGTACTTTAGCAACTGGGAGGATATAGCTACAGCAATCATGGGGCGGCATAGCTCGGTTGGTAGAGTGGCCGTGCCAGCAACTTGAGGGTTCCAGGTTCGATTCCCGCTTTCGCCATCCTAGTCACTGCCGTTGTGCCCTTGGGCAAGACACTTTACCCACCTGCTCCCAGTGCCACCCACACTGGTTTAAAGGTAACTCAGATATTGGGTTTCACTATGTAAAGCTCTTTGAGTCACTAGAGAAAAGCGCTAAATTAATATAATTCACTTCATTTCATTTCATATGGCCGATGTAGAGGAAGGGAGAGTTTGTAATCACAATTGAATACCTCCTGGAGCTTGTGATAGGCAGAGGGCACATAACTAAATCAATGGAATCAGGCTGGAATTCTTTAGGAACCACGACATGCGGACATGGACTCGCAAAGCATAGGCAGTGAGAATGGCAAAAGGCACTCCAGTTGCCAATAGACAACTTGTTCCAATTTATTTGTGGGTAATGGATTGCTTGTCAGGTGAGCCTAAAGGACAACGGGAGCAGAACGAGATGGAATGACAAAAAAACGACATTATTCGACGCGGTTACCTGACATACAAATAGGTTCGGTTTGAAACTGTGTTAGCCAGGAACAAAACACAATGACATTGGGTGGAGGAACCAGTGCCACGAAAAAAACAAAGGGAACAAAGTCCAAAATAAACTGGCCGTAGGAAGGCGAGCAAAAAGGCTGAGCACAAAAACAAAGTAACAAATGAAACAGCAAAGAGAAAATATGTGCTCAGGAAGAAGGTTGGCAAGGTCTGAAATCATGGAGGAAACGAAGGAAAAAACCAGCAAACGACAGGTGTGTGCTATCACTATAAGTAGGGTGTGATGATTACTGCCAGGTGTGCTCAAGCCTTCCCGGACTGCCATGACAACTAGGGAGAGATAGAGAGAGAACAGAGCGGGTAAAGGGTGGCCAGGAAAAGCACAAAGGATAAAAACAGGAAATGTGTCAGGTGGAGTAGATTAATAATTACAAAAGACTTTGGAGCAAGGGCAGCACGGTGAAACAGGGGTTAGTGCATGTGCCTCACAATACAAAGGTCCTAGGTTCGATCTTTCTATGTGGAGTTTGCATGTTCTCCCTGTGACTGTGTGGGTTCCCTCCGGGTACTCTGGCTTCCTCCCACCTCCAAAGACATGCACATGGGGATAGGTTGATTGGCAACACTAAATTGGCCCTAGTGTGTGAATGTGAGTGTGAATGTTGTCTATCTGTGTTGGCCCTGCAATGAGGTGGCGACTTGTCCGGGGTGTACCCTGCCCAGCGCCCGATTGCAGCTGAGATAGGCTCCAGAACCCCTCACAACGCCCAAAAAAGGGGACAAGCTATGGAAAATGGATGGAGGAATGGACTTTGGAGCAGGAAAAAGTCACAGGAAAAAAACACATTTTGCTTTTGCAGTGTTTTGGAGAGAACAGTGTGTCTTTTTATATATACAAACACAAATTGGTTTGTAAACAACCATAACGGACTTCAATAAATGAAAAAAAGAGATTTACCAACAAAATAATTTTTTGATGAAGGTACCGTACTCATTTTGCTAACAAATTTAAAAACATTTCTCATGCAACAACAAGTGTTTTTTTTTTGTCAAATTCAGATTAATCTGTTTCGACATTGAAGAACTCTTGAGCAAAGCTCTTAACTTTGCCACCACCCATTAATAACGTCCTTGTTGAGGAAAATAAACATGATAATCGACGCAAAAAACTCCATACTAACCCACAACAACAAGCACTGGCCAAAAAAGAGACCTCAACATTTAATGTAAGAATGGGAAGCTACGACGGTGCAGGAAAAAAAAGTTCCTGATTATATGCCAACCGGAACTTTCCACTCAACAAACGGATTGCACGCGTATTCTTGTGCTGCCACAGGAATAAAGCCCTTTTGTGCAACACTTAAACTGTCATTGAAGTCTGCACTGCATGATGAAGTTAGATTAGGCCATTACCCTTATGTAAACCACTCTGTACACTCTGTATACAAACAAGCACATTATCATTAAATCTCCTGTTGAGATGAACCTGTAGTCCATTTGTCTCGTCCTTATACTGCTATATTTTAATCCCAGGAACACCAAACCTACCGTCAAGTGTGGTGGTGGTAGTATTATGCTCTGGGCCTGTTTTGCTGCCAATGGAACTGGTGCTTTAAATGGGACAATGAAAAAGGAGGATTACCTCTAAATTCTTCAGTACAACGTAAAATCATCAGCCCGGAGGTTGGGTCTTGGGCGCAGTTGAGTGTTCCAAGAGGACAATGACCCCAAACACACGTCAAAGAATGAAGGTTTTAGAATGGCCTTCCCAAAGTCCTAACTTAAACGTGTGGACAATGCTGAAGAAACAAATCCATGTCAGAAAACCAACAAATTTAGCTGAACTGCACCAATTTTGTCAAGCGGAGTGGTCAAAAATTCAACCAGAAGCTTGCCAGAAGCTTGTGGGTGGCTACCAAAAGCACCTTATTGCAGTGAAACTTGCAAAGGGACATGTAACCAAATATTAAAATTGCTGTATGTATACATTTGACCCAGCAGATTTGGTCACATTTTCAGTAGACCCATAATAAATTCATAAAAGAACCAAACTTCATGAATATTCTTTGTGACCAACAAGTATGTTCTCCAAACACTCTATCGCAAAAAAATAAGAGTTGTACAAAGTATTGGAAACTCAAGACAGCCATGACATTATGTTCTTTACAAGTGTATGTAAACTTTTGACCACGACTGTATATATATATATATATATATATATATATATATATATATATATATATATATATATATATATATATATATATATATATATATATATATATATATATATATATATATATATATATATATATATATCATACTTGCCAACCCTCCCGGTTTTACCGGGAGACTCCCGGTATTACCGGGAGACTCCCGGTATTCAGCGCCTCTCCCAATAACCTCCCGGCAGAAATTTTCTCCCAACAAACTCCCGGTATTCAGCCGGAGCTGGAGGCCACGCCCCCTCCAGCTCAATGCGGACCTGAGTGGTAACAGCCTGTTCTCACGTCCGCTTTCCCACAATATAAACAGCTTGTCTGCCCAATGATGTCATAACATCTACGGCTTTTAGAGAGTAGAGTGCACAACTGCGCACACAACAAGGAGACGAAGCAGAAGAACGAGGAAGTTACAGACATGGCGACGCCGTTGACGAGCAAGATGAAGAAATACGCTTGCAAGTTCCAAAACGAATGGAAACAAGAATTTCTGTTCATCCAGGACAGTTCGAAGGGGAAGGGGTATGTTGCCTGTACATTTTGTAGAACAGACTTCTCCATTGAACACGGTGGCCGAAATGATATACTCAGTCATGAACGGAGAAGTTAAACAGGACAATACTGCCATCTACTGGATAGTCTCCGGAACACTGAAATTTAAGTATTTATTTTATTTATATGTATAATAAAATAAATATATATACTGTATATATATATAGCTAGAATTCACTGAAAGTCAAGTATTTCATACTAAGACTATTTCATCTCTACAGGCCTGTTTCATGAGGGTTTCCTCAATCATCAGGAGATTTTAATGGAAGCATTCACATACCATGGTTTATATAGGGCACAGAGTGGGTGGGTACAGAAAGGCGTGGGAGCGTGGTGATTGGCTCATGTGTTACCTAGGAGGTGTTTCCTTCTGTGACGGCATGCTGATACAATTTCGCTGCGCTTGTTGAGGGATGACAAGTCTGGACTGTATATAATAAACAAATCTTCGAAGAGAACGGCCTACGGATCACGTTTGAAGCCAACAAGCAAACCGTCAACTTCCTCGACGTCACTTTCAAACTGAGGAATAACAGCTACCAACCATTCACGAAACCCAACACAACACTCCAATACGTGCACCATGACAGCAACCACCCACCCACCACCACGAAAAGAATACCTACCGGTATTAATAAAAGACTATCGATGCTGTCATCTAGCAAAGCTGAATTCGACAAAGCAACCCCCCGTACCAAAAAGCACTTGATGAAAGCGAATACAACTTCACCCTCACCTACGAACCCACGCCAGGAAACCAACCAAAAAGGAGCAGAAAACGAAACAACATTATCTGGTACAACCCCCCATACAGCAAAAACGTCTCAACTAATATTGGCCACAAATTCCTTACCCTGATCGACAAACACTTCCCCAAAGGCAACACCCTGAGAAAAGTATTCAACAAGAACAACATTAAATTGAGCTACAGCTGCATTAACAACATACGACAAATCATTTCAAACCACAATAAAGCAATTGAAAAGGAGCCGTCCACCACCAGGCAGAACGACTTCAAAACCGACAAAGGCTGTAACTGCCGCAAGAAACCCGATTGCCCTCTTAACGGGGGGTGCTTACAACCATCAGTCGTTTACCAAGCAAAGGTAACACGCAAGGACATTAACACATCCGACTTATATGTAGGATTAACTGAGGGAGCATTCAAAACCAGATGGAACAATCACAACGCCTCTTTCAGAAGCAAAAGCTTGCGGAACACTACAGAACTCAGCAAACACATTTGGAATCTCAAAGACAATAATGTTGAATATTTGATAACATGGCAAATTCTTGCATCCAGCTCACCTTACAACAGTGGTAATAAAAGATGCAACCTATGCTTAAAAGAGAAACTGTTTATTATATACAGTCCAGACTTGTCATCCCTCAACAAGCGCAGCGAAATTGTATCAGCATGCTGTCACAGAAGGAAACACCTCCTAGGTAACACATGAGCCAATCACCACGCCCCCACGCCTTTCTGTACCCACCCACTCTGTGCCCTATATAAACCATGGTATGTGAATGCTTCCATTAAAATCTCCTGATGATTGAGGAAACCCTCATGAAACAAGCCTGTAGAGATGAAATAGTCTTGTGATTTTTTCCCACACATACATATTACGCTCTACCACGGTATCGAGCACTATTTTTAAATTTTTTTTTTTGGATAATCCAATTAAGACATATATATATATATATATATATATATATATATATATATATATATATATATATATATATATATATATATATATATATATATATATATATATATATATATATATATATATATATATATATATATGAAATACTTGAGTTGGTGAATTCTAGCTGTAAATATACTCCCCTCTTAACCACACCCTTGACCACGCCCCCAACCACGCCCCCGCTGATATATATATATATATATATATATATATATATATATATATATATATATATATATATATATATATATATATATATATATATATATATATATCTTTGGGGACCGCAAGATTCGATTCAATTGATTCTTGGAGGTAGCATTTGATTCAGAATTTATATGTCTTTGCGTGGACGTGAAGCGCCCGGCATGCGTCCTGGCATACTGCCAACATGAGAACATGAGTGCTGGAGGAACTTGCTGCGGGAGAATAATGGTTTCGAGACAGCGCTGTGACAATATTACTGAAAAAAAAACTGGTTTTGTTGAATAAAATTCTACCCAAACATCTAAAAAAGTCAAATACAAATAAGGCAACAAGAGAAGTATCCTACACTTCTATTTTCTAAAGTAAATCTGTACAGCAGATATGGGCATCTACATCTACAGTATGATTTGACTCAGTGGTTGGACAGGACAGATTTAAAACTAAATAAATACAACAAAACAAAATCTCTTTTTAAAAATCTATTTTAGATTTTTTTTTAATCGATTAAGAATCGTTACAAATGAGAAACGGCATTCATTTGAAAATATATATTTATTATTGATACCTCTACAGAACATCATTCTCCCAATCCTGCCGTACAGTCACAGTGTGCTGAGATGACATTGTATTGTTTATCCGTGATTATCCAGGGTGTCAAACTTGAGTCGGATCATTTCTGAGAGTGCATTACTCTAGCTTGGCTTAACAACCCTGTCTGCTGAGTTTATAGAGATGAACACAAAAGTCACAAACCCATCCACAAACAAAGTGGTAATAGCTTTCTAAACTCTTATCATTTTGAAAGTCCTTCAAGGTGTAAAATGGGCTCGGTTGAAAAATTAAGGAGTTCACAAAGTAGGGTATGAGACATCGGGAGGATGTCGTGGTTCTCTGCTCCACTCAGGCCCATTCTACACTAAGCCGGCTAAGGTTATCCAGGGTATAGCCCACCTAACCTTATCCTTGTCCACACCCACACAACGCCACCGTTCAAGACCCCCAACCCCTCCGTCCGCCGGCGCAACGCGATCTAGTACGCATGCGCGGAAAAAAATGGCAGACTTTGTAATAGACAACAATGATGGCTAATTTTGGACAAATGAGAATTCACAAGCTTATCTTTTTTAACCTGAACATACGGAAAATAAACTGCTGCTTATAGAAGCAAGCACGAAGAGAGGGTGAAACGTTGGAGCAGACAAAAGCCGAGAGAGTGAGGTTGGCGTGACTTGACGCTGCAAATGTGGGATTTGGAGCAAAGCTATGCCAATAGAAATAAAGTGCTTACCCAAAGTCAACTGGAAAAAACTTCCTTGGCCAGTTGAACCAAACAGACAATTGTCCATCGAGTGAGTCACTATAATATTGATCATGATACACACAGCACTTCATGCGTGTTATTACAACTACTGTACATACGCTGTCAAGCTAGCGGTGTACAAACAAAACATGAAATGTGGGCTAATCCTTTACAGATACTGTAATATGATTGTTGATGTTTTTCAGTCAGTACACATTGGTGTCCCATCACGTTGTGTTGTACATTATAAACTAAATAGCCATTTAACTGCTAACGCAGAAGCTAGCTTATGGCCAATGCCATAGCATGCCGTCGCCAGGCAATATTTTACTACACTAGAAAAAGGGTTCCTCAATGTTCGCTTTTACAAAAACAATGTCGCTACAGTTTGGTTATTATACAGGTTACAGAATGTAAATTAAGTATTGTTGGCGGTTTATGGATACATTTTCAAAGTGATTTAGAGACAGAATGGATTGCTCCTATTAGCTGCATTGCTAGAACAAGCCGATTTTTACAAATTAGAATGTAAAATTAAAAAAAAACTTTTCTCTTCTTGTCTTTCATAAGAATTGTGATCGATTTGGCAAAATTCTAAAAAAAAAAAGTGCAGAATCAACAATGGTTATTTGGAATTGTAAAAACAAACACTTACCATGTGTAATAATTCCATGTCAAGTCATCATTAAATGGCCCTGATACGTCAAAAGGCATTAATAAATCATGTTCTTTTCGAATACTTCTATAACTGATAACAGTAGTTCAGCCGAGATATGCTCATTTCAAAATTAGATTTACAGCCCTGAAATCTTGTTATCGTTTTCATTTTGATGTCCCGCCCTCTACCGTTTGACCAATTACAAAATATGTGAGTGTGTTACATCCTGGTTGCCAGTTACGCACCACCATCTTCGTCTGGCTACTGCCACTGGTAAAGTTACTAAACATGCCAGACCTTAGTAAATCTAAAAGACGTTGTTACGATTCTCAACTTATTTATGACAAAGCCAGGAACAAAATAAGGATTTGTATCAGGGATGCCTTTGAAAGATGGAGACAATTGAAGGTGGAGAAGATTTTTTAATCTGACGCCAAACTTGTTAATTTCCTCCTTGATAGGTAAGTAAGGCATTTATGTTTTCTTATTACTTGTAATAAATGGAAATGGACATTTCATATGTAAACTATATTGTCCAATACAGTCTATGATCTTGTCTAACAAAGCTAGTGTGTTCGTGCAACGAATGCTTAGCGTGATGGTGCTTAGCTTCTAGTGTAATACTTAGCATGCTAGCCAGGTTAATGACACATCGACATATAGGCTAACAGGGGAAATACATGCCCATTAGCCTGTATGTCAATATGTATTCGAACTGACAGGGTAAAATATATTTTCAACAAATAAAACCTATGCATTTGTCAGTGCCTATTACGCTCTCAACTTGCTGATACGCTGAGGAAATGGGTTCCAACATTAGCATGACTGTCATCAGGGCAATGTGAAACGTATGGAGACAGCCAAATCACATGATAAAATAATTATTCATTCTTGTTTGCATATTGTGGACTACATGTACTAAGTTATATGGCAATCTGAAATGTTTGAAACGGTAGCCTATAGGCATACCTTGGTAAAATGTCTCCTCTTTAGTTTTGGTCGTACATTAGGCTGCTAAGTATGCTGTACTTATTTTCACCAATATAACCATTGCTAGCGTTGGTTGTAGTTCGTTTTAGTCTTTGTTTTCTGATAGTACTGCCAATAACCATATGATTGCCATTTGTTGTGATATGCAGGCGTGACGTACTTCTTCCTGAAAATAGCCTAATTTCTGTGTAAAATGTGTTGGTTGGAGATGTGTTTTTGACAAAACTTTTCTCTATTCAGCTATTATGGTCCCAGCACCTCAACCCCTAGTAAGAGGTAATGGATGTTTGAAGTACCTTGGAGTAGCCCAGTCGATCGAGCTGGATTCGGCTGCGTATCTGGCAACCTCAGTCAAAGAGGGGGGAGGGGAATACAGAATTTTGACTGCGATTGCAGTACCATTTCTGGTCAGATTTTTACATATGGTTCCTTTAAACATGTAAACAATCAATTTATGAGCAATGTAAAGCACTGTTTCACCACAAGTTATTGTAAACATACGACCACCGAAGCTGGCAGACAAATGCCTACAGCTACAGTCTTCAAGTGTGCTCATGTAAATCATGGACAAAATCAAAAAGGTTTTGCCCGATCTTGGCAAATATTTGCTTTTGATTTTTCAAGTAATATTTGTTTCAGTCTCTGGGCTGGGCTTTTATCGACTCTGATCTCCTATTGGCAAGCAGGTGGTAGGTGCTTTTATTGACTCTAATCTTGTTTTCCGGTAAAGTTTGGTTTTCAAAGAATTAAAAAAAAAAAGAAATTCTATCGCAATTGCCAATGTGGCGATTTGAGGAAACACAGCTGACACAACTAATACACACATCACGCACAAAGTCCTAACTTCATACCTACTGGGTGAGAGGCCATTTGCTAAATGCCCACCACAAATCCAATATTTTTGTTTACAAATCTATTTTTTGTTTGCGGATACATTTTTTGTTTGGAAGACTTGCCTAAATTCCATGCAGTCAGCGGATGTTCAGTCCCCACTCAGTGACGGAATGAATGTTAAGTGTGAATGGTTGTCTGACTCTTCATGTGCCCTGTAATGTAGGTTTACACATGTCATGTGTGGAGTTTGTGTCGTCCCTGTACATAAGTAGGTTCCTCTAACATTCCAAAAACAGGTTAATAAGAGACTCTAAATTGTCTGTAGGTGGGACTCTTAGTGTACCAGTAACTAGCAGGGTGTACCCCACCTCTAACCAAAAGTTAGCTGGGATAAGCTCAAGCTGATATCGACCTTGGTCAGAATAATCTGTAAAACAACGGATGGTATTTTATTTCATTTTATTTCATTTTTATTTATCTCCTTCATTGATGTGCATCTTTGATAGACAATTATACCACAATTATTCAGTTACACAGTTACACACCAATGCCTGAGAAGGAGCAGGATGAACAAAAATCTTATATTTTCCTGCCCCCTTCAACATAATACGTAGTTTTACTTAATGATGTATAAACCAACAATTACATCCAAATATAACGAAAACAAACAAAAAAACACACAAAAAAAACACAAGTGCAAAACTTCATGAAGTACAAACCGAACAAAAAAACAAAAGAAGTAATATACACCTCACGGGATGATACAAAACAAATACAAAACCAGGCAAAAAACAAGTAAAATAATAAATATAAAGCAACATGTAAACACTTATGGCTGTCCATATGATTTTATTGTTCTGTCTTTATATATTTTTTCAATTGTAATATATTTTTACAATCTTTTATCTCATTGTAAAGAGAACTCCATAGTTTAACCCCCACCACTGATATACATATTTGTTTTAAAGTTGTCCTTGAATACTGATGTTGAAAATGACATTTTCTTCTATGCTCTTCATTCTCAGAAGTGATGAAAAACATTTTTTGTAAATTTGCTGGTAATGTTTTACTTTTAGCCTTAAAAATGACACATAATGTCTGTAACTTTACTAGCTCCTGTTATTTCAATAAACCCGAATTAATGAATAATATGTTATTATTAATAATATATTATTAATAATAACACAGGGCCACAGGGCCAACACAGACAGACAGACAACATTCACACTCACACTCACACACTAGGGCCATAAAGTAATCTACTTTATGAATAATCCTTATAGCTATTTTCTGTAGTTGATACAATGCCCTTATGTTACTCTTATATGTGTTCCCCCACACTTCCACACAGTAGCTGATATATGGCAATATCAGTTATATATGGTATATGGATGGACTTTGAGTGTCAAAACGAAAGGCAAGTATGCATTTATTATGTTCTTTAAATTAGAACATAG
>NC_084732.1:53641345-53656345 GCF_033978785.1 Entelurus aequoreus
TCTCTCCAACGTCCGCTCACTTTCCAACAAGACGGACCAGCTAGAGTTGCTGATGAGAAGAAACAAGGACTTTTCCTCATCTTGTGTTTTGTGCTTCACGGAGACGTGGCTGAGCGCGAGGGTCCCGGACAGCGCGGTTCCACTGGAAAGCTTTCATCTTCTCCGCAAAGACCGAGACGCGGGGCTCTCTGGCCAAAAAAGAGGCGGAGGAGTCTACTTCTTCATCAACAGCAACTGGTGTACAGACGTGACAGTGATATCCCAACACTTCTCTCCTGCTCTGGAATATCTTTTCATTCACTGTAAGCCCTTTTACTCACCGCGTGAGATTGTTTCATTCATACTGGTGGCTGTCTACATACCACCCGGCGCGGACGTGTGTGACGCTCAGCGCACACTTGCAGGCCAGATCTTACATGTGGAACGGTCTTTTCCGGACTCTCTTGTTATCGTACTTGGTGACTTTAACAAGGGAAATTTGAGGCAGGAATTACCTAAGTATAGGCAGTTTATTAAATGCCCGACCAAAGAGGAGAACACTTTGGATCACTGTTACACCACAATAAGCAAGGCATACCATGCAGTCCCGCGCGCTGCTCTCGGACTATCAGATCACGTGATGGTGCACTTAATCCCTTCATACAGACAGAGACTGAAACTGGCTAAACCTGTTATGAGGACCATTAAGTGTTTCACCGCCGAGGCTGTGGAGGAGCTGCGTGCATGTTTGGAGACGACAGACTGGGAGGCAATTGGAGCGGCCACGGACAATCTGGACGAGTATACGGACACTGTGACCTCATACATTCAGTTCAATGAGGCGCGCATCATTCCAACGTGCACCAGGGCTTGTTATAACAACGACAAGCCCTGGTTCACACCCAAGCTCCGACAGCTGCGCAAGAAGAAGGAGGCTGCGTGGAGAAGCAGGGACCGGAGTACCTACAAAGAAGCAAAGCACCACTTCAACAGGGAAGTGGAGAAAGCTAAATCTGTGTACTATAACCGTCTACAGAAACAGTTCCGCTCCAATGATTCTGCGGCGGTTTGGAGAGGGCTAAGGGCCCTTACGAATTAAAAGCCCAAAGCCCCCCAGGCCCTGAATGACCGGACTCTCGCTCAGGGCCTCAACATACATTACTGTCGTCATGAACGACCTTCAGCTCATCAAAGCTCTGCTCCCCCCACCATCACCCTCCCCACCAATGCCAGCACTTCATTAAAGGATTTAAAGGACTCCAAGGACATCACAGGACACCGAGAACATCACAGGTCTTTAAAGGCCCTCTCTATCCGAGAGGAGGATGTACGCCGGCAGTTCTTGAAGCTGAATACACGGAAGGCCCCCGGGCTGGATGGTATCTCCCCCTCCACTCTCAGACACTGCGCGGATCAGCTGGCTCCTGTCTTCACTGACATTTTTAACACCTCTTTGGAGCTATACCGCGTGCCGTCCTGCTTTAAGACCTCCACCATTGTCCCTGTCCCCAAGAAAGCACGGATCACAGGACTTAATGACTACAGACCGGTTGCACGGACGTCTGTGGTCATGAAGTCCTTTGAGCGCTTGGTCCTGCACCACCAAGGACATCACCGCCCTCCTCCTGGACCCACTGCAGTTCGCCTACAGAGCCAACAGGTCTGTGGATGATGCAGTGAACCTGGCCCTCCACTTCATCCTGGAGCATCTGGACTCCCCAAGAAACCTACACTAGGATACTGTTTGGGGACTTCAGCTCTGCCTTCAACACCATCCTCCCTGGACTGCCACGAGACAAGCTCTACCAGCTCAGCGTGCCCGACTCCCTCTGCAGTTGGATCAATGACTTCCTGACAGACCGAAGACAGCACGTGCGGCTGGGGAAGATTGTCTCGGACAGTCGAACCACGAACACTGGTACTCCTCAGGGCTGTGTACTTCCCCCTGGCTCTTCTCCCTGTTTACCAACTGCTGCACCTCCAGTCACCAGTCCGTAAAGCTGCTCAAGTTTGCGAATGACACTACCCTCATCGGGCTCACCTCAGATGGCGATGAGACCGCCTACAGGAGAGAGGTGGACCGGCTAGCGTCCTGGTTCAGCCTCAACAACCTGGAGCTGAATGCCCAGAAAACAGTGGAGAGGATCTTGGACTTCAGGAAAGTCACAGCCCCACCATCCCCCCTCAACCTGGTTGACTCTCCCACCCCCGTTTCCATTGTGGACTCCTTCCGTTTCTTGGGCACCACCATCACCCAGGACCTGAAGTGGGAGCCGACCATCAGCTCCCTCATCAAGAAGGCCCAGCAGAGGATGTACTTCCTGCGGCAGCTGAGGAAACTTAAGGTGCCGACCGAGATGCTGGTGCAGTTTTACTCAGCCATCATCGAGTCCATCCTCACCTCCTCCATCACCATGTGGTTCCCCGGCGCCACAGTCCAGGATAAGCATCGACTGCAGCGCATCGTATGTGCTGCTGAGAAGGTGATTGGCTGCAAGCTCCCATCCCTCCAGGACCTGTTCTCCTCCAGGACCAGGAGGCGTGTGGGTTGGATCACAGCTGACTCTTCTCACCATGGACACAAACTATTCTCCCCTCTCCCCTCAGGCAGGAGACTACGGTCCATCCAGACCCACACCTTCCGCCACCTGAACAGTTTTTTCCCCTCGGCCATCAGGCACATGAACAATAACAAGATCTGATAGCTCAGTTACAGCTCTTTTTATTATCAAATCTGTGTTATATGTGTTTTATGTTACACGATTGCTCAAAGAAAAATTCATAGTTTGTGAACCCGTTCTCAAACAATGGCAATAAAAACGATTCTGATTCTGATTCTGATTCTGATATATATATTGCAACACTTTTGTTTTTGCACCCATTTTCAACTCAAAGATCTAAAATGTTTGCTATATACACAAAAGACAAGTTCCTCTCATATAGTGTTCACAAATCCGTTTAAATCTGTGTTAGTGAGCATTTTTTCTTTGCCAAGATAATCCATATTGAGATGTGAGATATCAAGATGCTGATTAAACAGCATGATTATTGGACAGGTGTGCCTTAGGTTGCCCACAATTAAAGACCAATATGAAATGTGCAGTTGTGCTTTATTAGGGTTCTGGGGGCTCAAAAAAGCAGTCAGTATCTGGCGTGACCACCATTTGCCTCACGCAGTGCAACACTGATGGACCGAATCTTCCGTCCTCACCAAGCCTATGCCGCCGCCTACCTTGATGACATCGTGGTCCACAGCGCCACCTGGGCCCACCATCTGGAACACCTGGAGGCTGTCCTCAGGGCCCTTCGTCAGGCTGGTCTAACAGCGAATGGCAAGAAGTGCCGGGTAGGATGGACCGAAACCGACTACCTCGGGTATACGATAGGCCGTGGGTGTGTGCGATCCCAAGCCCAGAAGGTGGAGACGATACGGAACTGGCCCCGCCCCATCACTAAAAGACAGGTGCAGTCCTTCTTAGGTCTGATCGGCTACTACCAGAAGTTTATCAAAGACTTTGCCACAATAGCGGCCCCCCTCAATGACCTCACTCGCCAACGGTCAACACACCGAGTATCTTGGACCACCGAAACGGAAGGGGCCTTCGAGAAGTTAAAGCAGGCTCTGTGTGAGGAACCCATCCTTGTTGCACCTGACTTCACGAAGCCATTCGTCCTCCACACAGATACCTCTAGCACTGGGATCGGGGCAGTCCTAGCCCAATGGGTTGGCGCCGATGAACACCCCGTAACCTTCATTAGCCGAAAACTGCTAAAGCACGAGAAAAATTACTCCACCGTGGAGAAGGAGTGTCTTGCTGTGAAGTGGGCCATCCACCATCTCAGGTATTACCTATGGGGAAGACTCTTCACTCTGGTGACCGACCACGCCCCCCTCAAATGGATGGCCACCAATAAGGACAGCAACGCTCGGGTGACACGCTGGTTCCTGGAACTGCAAAATTATAAGTTCACCGTCGAGCACCGCCCTGGAAAGGATATCCGCCACGCCGACGCAATGTCCCGCCGCTACGAAGATGAGGAACAGGAAGCTCCTCGTCCCAACAAGGAGCTTAGGGGGGGGGGGGGGATATGTGGAGCATCACAATACCTCCGAACAGGTGAGACTAGGCAGAGGGCCAGCCATCACAGTGAAAGCATGCACCAGGCGGTCAAACTACGCCACTCTCTAGGTGTGGTCATTGAAGGCAAGTACATCCCTAATTTTATCCTCAATCAGGCTGATGTGTGGCCACCTGCCCCAAGGCAGCTGTGTCAGGTTGGCAATCACTGTGTTTGAGTTAAATAGCACCTCTGTGTTTGACTCATTGTGTGGCTGGCTCCCTGCTGGGAAAGGTCTGCTTCCATCGGGCGGTAAGTGTGTTGCTCCACTGAAATATAGTTTGTAAATTAGTCTGCTAAATGTGTAAGATGTTTGATTCATTGAATGCTGGGATTTATTGAACTTTGCACTGATCAGAGGTTTCTCTGCTCTATGTTCCAGGCAATTTAGGAGACATGATCAAGGCATGAGAAATGCGATAATTTGTTTGTTTAAATGATAGCCCCAACCGGGAGGAACTTAAGTTAACCTGCATTCCAAAAAAGTGACTGAATAAAGCAACGCTGCTGCGTTTGAACCCTAACGGAACTGTCTCTGGGAGGTTGGTTTGTGACCGCACATCACAATATATATATATATATATATATATATATATATATATATATATATATATATATATATATATATATATATATATATATATATATATATATATATATATATGTATGACAATTTGACATTTGACAAGCAAACAATTACACAAGGCGACTCGGTAAAGAATCTGGGTATTATCTTCGACCCAACTCTCTCGTTTGAGTCACACATTAAGAGTGTTACTAAAACGGTCTTCTTTCATCTCCGTAATATGGCTAAAATTTGTTCCATCTTGTCCACTAGCGACGCTGAGATCATTATTCGTGCGTTCGTTACGTCTCGTCTCGATTACTGTAACGTATTATTTTCGGGTCTCCCTATGTCTAGCATTAAAAGATTACAGTTGGTACAAAATGCGGCTGCTAGACTTTTGACAAAAACAAGAAAGTTTGATCATATTACGCCTATACTGGCTCACCTGCACTGGCTTCCTGTGCACTTAAGATGCAACTTTAAGGTTTTACTACTTACGTATAAAATACTACACGGTTTAGCTCCAGCCTATCTCGCCGATTGTTTTGTACCATATGTCCCGACAAGAAATCTGCGTTCAAAGAACTCCGGCTTATTAGTGATTCCCAGAGCCAAAAAAAAGTCTGCGGGCTATAGAGCGTTTTCTATTCGGGCTCCAGTACTCTGGAATGCCCTCCCGGTAACAGTTAGAGATGCTACCTCAGTAGAAGCATTTAAGTCCCATCTTAAGGCTCATTTGTATACTCTAGCCTTTAAATAGACCCCCTTTTTAGACCAGTTGATCTGCCGTTTCTTTTCTTCTCTCCTCTGCTCCCCTCTCCCTCAAGAAGCTGGACGAAGTGGCGGGGGAGAGGGAAGTCTGGGCTTCTCTGCTTAGGCTGCTGCCGCTGCGACCCGACTTAGTTTAAGCGGAAGAAGATGGATGGATTAACGAGGATCTGTTACTCCTTTTGTGTTATCAATGTGATATTTTAAGCTGTAAGTAGTTGGGTGGAAAGAAAACTCCTTCCTGCACAGTACATAATAATTTCTCGATTGACTGTAATAATAGCAGAAGAAATTAACAAATTAAAAAGATGGTTTGACAAAAACAGACTATCGTTGAATCTTAGTAAAACTAAAATAATGCTATTTGGTAATAGTAGAAGAGAAAGTCAAACACAAATACAAATAGACGGAATAGAAATTGAAAGAGTAAATGAAACCAAATTTCTAGGTATAATGATTGATGATAAATTGAACTGGAAATCTCACGTAAAAAATATACAACATAAAGTAGCAAGAAACACGTCAATAATGAATAAAGCAAAACATGTTCTAAACAAAAAATCACTTCATAGTCTATACTGCTCACTAGTGTTACCATATCTGAGCTACTGTGTAGAAATATGGGGAAATAATTACAAAAGTACACTTCATTCATTAACGGTGTTACAAAAAAGATCAGTTAGAATAATACATAATGTTGGATATAGAGAACATACAAATCCTTTATTTATTGAATCAAAGATACTGAAATTCCACGACATAGTGAATTTGCAAACAGCTAAAATTATGCACAAAGCAAACTATAACCTGCTACCCAAGAATATACAACAATTCTTCTCAAAAAAAGAGGAGAAATATAATCTTAGAGAAAAATGTAATTTAAAACATTTGTACGCACGTACAACACTTAAGACCTTCAGTATATCAGTATGTGGAATTAAATTATGGAATGGATTAAGCAAAGCAATCAAACAATGTACTAATATGATCCACTTCAAGAAACTCTTCAAACTTAAAGTGTTTACAAAGTACAAAGAAGAAGAACCATGACAAACATTTTCAATTTATTTCATCCATTCATTCATCCATTCTTAAAGTAATCTTACTTATCTCATCATATGAAATATGACTTTCTTCACCAATTATTATTATTAAATTCTTACTATTATTTATTTATTTATTTTTATTGTGATTACATATGGAGTTTATTGTGAAAAAATTGAGAACAGGAAGTGAATAAAAAAAAGTTTCAGCAACTGTTATGTAAAGAAAAGGGGTAGGATTAAATAAGCTCTGCTTCTTCCTACTCCTTTTCGAACATGTTGAAAAGAGAAACTGGAAATTGTGATGTATCATGTTGTATGCTTGCATGTTCGAAATAAACTCAAACTCAACTCAACTCAACTCAACTGTTCCATCATGTTTTTGTACTCAAACTTCGCATCTTAAGCGCTTTTCATGCTCTTGTTTGGTTATGTAGCCGGTCACTATTGGATCAGCTATAAGAATTTACAACAAACCTGCCCCCAGTTGATTTTTCTTCTTAGTTTTTTGGAAAAACTCCATCCCTGCTTTGAAGTGATGCAACCATACAGGTAGATGTGTATATTTTATTTTGTATGTGAGAATAAAGCAAATATTGAGTTGTTGTTTTTTTCAGTAGTAGAAGCAGAAAGGCTGACATTACCAACACATAAATGTATTTTGTATTTTGGTGTGGCATGACAGTTTTTTTTTTTTTTTAAACAATACAATGATAGCTCCCCGCAATCAGTAAAAGTTGATCCTCAATTTTCCTCAATGATTTTCAAGAAAGCCTAAAACAAGTCATTACCCTTGAGGAGCGACTGCTTTCCAGGACCTCTATCTGTGTGAAACATTCTTGCTATTTTTTCTTTTGCCCTAATGTGGACACTGAGCCCAACCAGCAGGCAGGAATAATCCCCATGCTGAAGCAGATCAGTTTTTCCTGTTTGACGTACGATCTTTATGATAAATGGTGGTATACTACATACTGTATACAGTCCAGTAATTAAGACCAATGGTACACATTTTACCATACAGTACGAAACGATGATGTATAACTGTTCTGTTTTGAGAAATAAACAAAACTTGATATGCTTTTGAAGTTTGTGTAAAAATGTACCAACATTTTTATTTTTATTTTTATTTTTATTACCTGGACGTCTTTGTCCTTCTTGTGGATATTGGCTAACACCCAAATTGGCACAAGTCATAGATAAGGTTGGCCGAGATAGGACAAGCTCCCTTGGATTGTCCTTCTGGTTTATAGCTCTTCTTTAAAAATAACCACAACAACAACAACAACAAAATAAGATATAGACTCCTGTTTTGTAATATTCAATTTTAAGATAAAGTCCAGTTACATTTTGCTTTTCCTTTTGTTTTAGTAACTAAGAAATAAGGATGGTATGGCTAGAGTGCAGTCCATCTGTTGAGTTTGAGTATTGTAACAATGAAGGTTTTCTGAATGAACAGAAGTACAAGTAAGAGCTTATATTTATGATTTTATATTTTTTTACTTTACCAAAACTAACAAAAATGTATAAAGTACACTCCTCACATTTCAGAAATATGTATATGTTAAGGACCAATACTATATATATATATATATATATATATATATATATATATATATATATATATATATATATATATATATATATATATATATATATATATATATATATATATATATATATATATATAATTTATTAAACTTGGATACAGCTAAGAGTAGTCAGTGTCTATCAACAATTGCATATGAATGTTTCATGTTCTTTGTTTTTTTTTAACTGTACCTGGTGAAAATAATACTACTTCTATTTGCAGATTTCTTTGAATTGAGATCGTTAATTTTAAATCATTAAAATCAATAGGATTGAGTGCTCTGGACCTTACTGTGATCTCCTTCAGTACTTGTGATTTGCTGGCCAGCATCGAGGCAGTGGGGCTTTAATGAGATCTATCAGAATTTCAGTGGATATTTATAAAGGAGGGCATATCAAAAGGCTTGTGCCGACTCTGGGTGAAGGATAATTGAGCTGGCTGTGTTCTAACTCTATGAGAATGACAGACAAAGCCGCACTAATCATGCTACCCTAAAAATTGAATTTTTATTTCACTGGCCATGCCATGGGCATCAGTGAAAGACTAGTAATAGTAATACTCCCAGCTCTTCATGAGTCATACGGTTAAACTGGCGCAGCGCCTGCTTCAATATGCCAACTGATTAAATTAGAATAATAAAGATCATAGACCTAGAACTGTAATGATGTGTTTGGATAGACAGTAGGTGTTCTCAGTTGGCTTCATTGTGAACTAATTATGTGCCCTCGCTCTTTTACAGGCTTTGATTTTGTCGCCATGTTACTAATGCCTGAGGGGACAGCGCGCTTTAGTTAGCTACTTGACCAGTCACAACGTGTCAAAATGCTTGCAAGAGTTGACCACTGCAATTTGATAGATTAATTGATGGTTAAACAAAAATACAATTATTGACAAGAATATAAGATGCCAGTTTCCCTAGACTCGCTGGAAAAAACTGTCTCCTAGGTTGGTACAGCTAAGAAATATGCTCAAATATGACAAACAGTACTGGAATTGGCTAAAGGTTCCGACACTTCTGACTGTCAAGGCAAATCAATCAATCAATCAAAGTTCATTTACATAGCCCTTAATCACAAGTGTCTCAAAGGGCTACACAAGCCACAACGACATATTCGGCTCAGATCCCACATCAGGGCAAGAAAGAACTCAACCCATTGGGCATAATGAGAAACCTTGGAGGGAACCGCAGAACCCCCCGGATCCCCCAGCGACCGGTGCAATGGATGCCGAGTGGATATGTTTAATAATGTGAGAGTCCAGTCCATAGTGGGGCCAGCAGGAGAACCTCTTGCATGTAGACACATAGCGGCGCAGAGACGTCACCGACTGATGCATAAGTATTGGTCCACCCCGGGTCCCGACTTCATGTGAAAGTCCAGTCCATTGGGAGGCCAGCAGGGGATAATCTTGAATGGAGACAAGTCAGCAGCGCTGAGACATCACCATCCTGGGTCCAGACTTTGAACAGCTAGCGAATCATATGTGGTCACCTGATAACCTCTCCAAGCAGGAGAGGGGTACAGGGCAGACAAGAGACGGCAGATCAACTGACCTATTTAAAGGCAAGGGTGTATAAATTAGTTTTAAGATGGGACTTAAGTGCTTCTACTGAAGTAGCATCTCTAACTGTTACTTGTACGCACATTTGTAACATACAAGTTAGGCCTATGTTTTATTGCACTTTACCAGTTGTTATTAGATGCTCAACATTTTCTTTCTTACCAATATCGGACATGCCGATACTTTCCAGCACTTAATTTCTGATATCTATAGCAACAGATATACATTTTTACAATCTGAAGGTGAAATAATTCCATGAGTTAGCACGCTTGTTGCTCAGTGGATATTATCATCGGATATTACATTATCATTATTATTATTTTTATTATGTTGCCAATATCGGCCACCAATATTATCAGACAGCCCTGGTTTTTAGCGTTCATTTTGTGTTTGTCTTTTTCTTTTTTGTCTGTCTTTGATTTTGTTTTATTAAAGAGGGCTTTGGTTCATTATTGTAGATAACTCTAATATTCATACAAATTCAAGGATTTGTGGACATGTATTGTCATACCAGCAGACATGAGACGACACAAAATGTAGTACCTGAGGTCGCACAATTAGCTCAATGAGCACCACAAGAATGATAGTATGTACATAATTTCAATAGAATTGGATATAAATACAGGTATAATTAACATTGATAGGGTAATATCAATCATTTTCCTGTCCTGTAGTTTGGAATGTAATTTATAATTAGTATATAAAATAACTCACAAACAAACGGCTCACATGTCCACTTAAAATAACTTTTGAGACTGCCTTGTCTGAAGTTCAAGTTGTTTATGGTGGAGAAAAAACAAGTACATTTGTATTTTGTAATCGAGTTGAGACACTTTAATGATTTAAGTGCATATTGAAAATAAATAAATGGTGATGAATCGATATATAACCTTATAAATGAAAATCAAATCAAGTTAGGAAATTGGCTAGGTTTCTCAACTCTAAATGTGTGTGTGAATGTTTTTGTCAATTGTCTGTGCACTGTGATTGACTGGTGGCCAGTCCAGTCTTCCACATCTCACACTATGTCAGCTGACTGGTAATAGGATAAGCATGAACGAAAATGAATCCATGCATGGATTTGGACAATAAGGCGATAATTGACTGCAAACGACATTTCTTAGAACACCTCCCCCTAGTACACCCAGTCATAGTCAAATATGCCATGGTGTAAATGTTTTCAAAATCTTCCTTTAATTAAAGCTCATGAAGGTTCAGCAATTTGTTCAGTTTTCCAGAGCATGTAAAAGACATGATGATGCCAACTTGAATGTGGTGTATGGACATGTGCCAGTGCTGCAGTCATCAGTACGAACATCCTCCTTTGATGCCTGATTGCGCAGAAAAACTCTTACAAAATGTTTGAAGTGCGTGCCTGTATAATGAACCCTAATTCTCTTGAACTAATGCAACATTTGCAGGGAATATATCTTTTTAAATAAAAATAAATTGTGCCCGCAGGGTCAAGCCAAGATTCAAAAGAAGATCACCCAAGAGCGGCAAATGATTTAATAAGCCACCAGCTCGGATAGGGCAACGAGAAGAGCAGAATGGGGAATTTCAAAGTATATCCAATTAACATCAGTTTATTACTATGTCAGTCTTTTCCATGATAAAGTAATGAACCATGTCTTCAATATATGAAATTACAAATAACTTAAACTGTAAATGCAACAAAATACCTTTTAAACCCCTTGCTTTCTTAAAATCATCACAAAAACTAGAAACAACTTCCAAGATTTTGCTGTCACCATTATCCCTCAAGAATATTGTACATTAATATTTAATAGGACTTACATCTATATGATTGCATAGTCATTATTACAGGCCAAATGCTTGACAGACTTAATGTAATTTGACTTGGAATATGAAAAATGTGCAGGGCAGACAATGTTGAGTCCCTCAGAAAGCGAAGCTTAATCTTGTGTTGGTTTTTCATCACCACTGCCTTGTCTGCACAGGCAGAAAATGTCCCAACAGAGCAGGAAAATTACAATTAAAACATTAAATAGAGACAGCGCCTCTTCCAGCAGTTATACATGTCATACTGTGTATTAGTAATCACATTTGGTCGTCATTGGTTTTAGACTGAAACACCTGTCACAAGAACATAGCATGGGGTTCCAACAAGTACCAAAACCACACACTCCTAAATTGAATATGTCATATTTGTTATTACTGGGCTGCTACTTGGTTAGGACACATTCTACCTTATTTACTGATTTGATTATATTGCCATGCATCATTTAATCTTAATTTTTTGAATGTTTATTAATTAGAGTTGTGATTTTTTTTTAAATGCATACATACTGGAGTTATTCATTCAGCCATGTATATTCAAACTACATACTGTATGTTTAATATCATAATCAAATATATAATTTACACGTGTTGTTGTATGGTGATTTTAATAATTGATTTGAATTCTTATAATGACGCTTTTTTCTACAGGCCTTGATACCACCGTATATTACTGCTGGGATCTCCCCTGACACCCTCTAAGGGTGAAGTCTCCCCTTATCCATTTACATAAATGTATATATGTGCATCAAGGGGAGCTGGGGACAGAGTGGTTGCTTCCTTAAAGTGCTTTTCTCATTGTCCTTATTCATCTATGCTTTCCTGTTAAAATCATGATACATCTGTGTGTACTGACCATTGCACTTTAATCTGATGCATCACGCTCCGTCTCCATCCAGAATGTCTTTCTAATTTAACAAGAGAGTTCATTTATAGACATATACTGAAGACGCACTACTGTACTGTGGCCCAGCAGACTATTTGTGTACTGATGTGTGCGATATACTCTTCATGCACGTGTATAAACACAACATACAACCACAGTCTATGGTACCTCTAAAGTTAAACTATGCGTGAGGCACATCTGGAACGCAACTCGCCCCATAAAAGCTAAGACTTGAATGTGTTTATGTTTTACTATTAACACCAATAAACTTGTTTTTACGTTATTTTACAGTTGGAAATGATACGTTTACAAAATCCCTGGACAGATTTTTTTAAAAATAAAAAGATTTTCATGAGAACAACACTTTGACCCCTTAAAAAGACTGTTGCATTATATCCAGTGGAAAACATTTGTAATATTTCTACAGGCGACCATCAGAATGGATTATGTTCTGATTGTGCTTGTTACACTGTAGTTCTTTGTTTTGACCGATGGTATTTTACCGTTAAGACTCCATTTTGACAAATAGCTACCGCAATTTCCGGACTAGTTTTGTAACGACACCAATATTTTGGTACCGTTACCGGTACTAAAAGTATTTCGATACTTTTCGGTACTTTTCTAAATAAAGGGGACCACAAAAAAATTGCATTATTGGCTTTATTTTAACAAAAAATCTTAGGGTACATTAAACATATGTTTCTTATTGCAGTTAAGTCTTTAAATAAAATAGTGAACATACTAAACAACTTGTTTTTTAGTAGTAAGTAAAGAAACAAAGGCTCCTAATTAGTCTGCTGACATATGCAGTAACATATTGTCATTTTCCATTCTATTATTTTGTCGGATTATTAAGGACAAGTGGTAGAAAATTAATTATTAATCTACATGTTCATTTACTGTCAATATCTGATTACTTTCTCTTTTAACATGTTCTGTCTACACTTCTGTTAAAATGTAATAATCACTTATTCTTCTGTTGTTTGATACTTTACATTAGTTTTGGATGATACCACAAATTTGGGTATCAATCCGATACCAAGTAATTACAGGATCATACATTGGTCATATTCAAAGCCCTCATGTGTCCAGGGACATATTTCCTGAGTTCATAAAACATAAAATATATTTTTTTAAACGAAAGAAGATGTGATGCCAAAAAATATCGACATAATAATAGTAGTATCAGCTAGATACGTGCCTGTACTTGATACTATTACAGTGGATGTTAGGTGTAGATCCACCAATGGCGTTTGTTTACATTTTGACGCCGGTGAGCTACAGTGTGTAGTGAAACATGTTAAGCTATTCCTCGTCCTGCAGGGATGATACTTGTAAGAAACATACTTTATTTGTCGCCATGGAGACCAGGATTAATGATTTAGAAGTAGCTAAAACACTGCCGATGGCGGATGGACGTTAGCCGCTAGCTAGCTAGCCATGTCTTAAAGCACCTCTTCCTGAGGGCATTTCAGTGTTATAACTTCATCTTTATCTTTAGTTTTTAAGCCCAAAATGCGTCCATTCTCCCTTTTCTGTCTACACACTGTGTCTGCGTGTAAGTCCTCCGTGATTCTGTGCTACCCAGCATGCTCGTCTGCTCGTAAAACCAGCAATGTCATGATGTGATGGCGACGCGGGCGCGGGCAGGTTGCGGGACTGGTAGATTTCAGAGGCGATATAGTACCGAAAATGATTCATTAGTATCGCGGTACTATACTAATACCGCTATACCACACAATCCTATAGGCCGCTACTTTTTTCCCACGATTTGAACCCTCTGTTATATACAAGTGGTACATCTTGCCCTATTTAAATTAGTTTTTTCATGTACTGGCTGTCACCATGGAGACAGCAATTTACCTCCAACCCGTGGCATTTTGCTATGTTGTGCAACATGCAAAAAACACATACGTATAATGTGCGCCACCTTTTGTGGGCAATATAGAAGTGCTCCTCCAGTGTGTTCCAGACAACAGATCACACTTTTCAAAATGCCAAGGGTGTGCTGCACCACCTTTCTCATTCGAATGTGAGCCGCATTTTAGCGATGTTCTGCCCTAATGGTATGTAGGGTGAGTTGCACAAAGGAGTCAAGAGGAAATGTTTTGTGTCATTGTGTACTGAGTTAGGTTGGATTGATATACTTACCCATCCTGTGGGACACAGAACTCAACACTTGGGACAGCACAGCAAAAAAAAAATACTCAAGGAGACGCTGGCATTAACTGCGATGGTGCACTGGAATGATCAACATTCAAGAAATGTTATTTTATTTTGGCAAGGGTCCTTTTCGCAATTAGCTCAAAATCAGCCCTTAATTGGCACTATTATGCAAAACCAACTTTTTTTGATGGTACCTGGTTTTGTGTATTTGGGATCCCTATAAATCCAGATAATGTGAAATCAAACCATGAATGCTTGGCGGCGATATTCGTAAAACAATCTTGTCTTGTTCTACATTTGCTCCAAATGAACCCTTTGGAATATGAGACTTTAGTGACGTAGAGGTTTACCGAAAGAGCTTTGCAAGAGGGTGCCATTTTATCCAGTGTAGTTCGAAGTTGTAGTCAATAGGTTCCTTCTTTTTCTCTATTCTCTTGTTGTTGGGCAGACTGGCTCATACATGTACATGCATGGTAAAAATCTTCGGTATTGCCATTTCTAATGAGAAGTAGAGTTTAGTTCT